>NC_141877.1:449577390-449880421 GCF_056163025.1 Triticum urartu
ATAAAAAATAATATATATATATATATATATATTAATGACGCACTATGACACGGTGCGCCATTAGTAGTTTTGCAAAAAAAAAAAAATACAGTAGTGGCGCACTGTGTGGCTGGTGCGCCATTACTAGTTAGAACTAGTAATGGCGCACTTTGCGTGGATGCGCCATTAGTATGTTTGGAAAAATAAAAAAATTGTTACTAGTGGCGCACCGTGTGTCTGGTGCGCCATTAGTGTCTTCCGCACTAATGGCGCATCAGCACATGGTGCGCCATTAGTATTAATAGTGGCGCACCACTTGTCTGGTGCGCCATTAGTGTCAATTTCATCTATAGCCCTTTTCCTAGTAGTGCTAGTGCCAAGACATTCATTGTGCGTAGAGACGGGCCGGGGTCAAGCTTATCAAAATCATTTTCCAAATGACAGGCGGACATACATCTAGAAAATTAGAAAACATGTTAATTTCTAGAAGGAGAATAAGAAGTTTGGAGAATTTGACACACAAGTAGCCCAACACTGTCAATTTCGGCGCATAAATGACTCTGATTCTTGTTGGACCTTGTTGATCAACTACAAGCAATGTCTCTAGTAAAGGCGCATCTTCAATGACCATATCGTGATACACCTTAAGTGATCTCCTGTTACAGCACCAGCAACACACATAAAATGTCAGGAGATTCATGGAGTCAATATGGAGGCTACTCAACCCATTGATCATCTAAAGACGAAGATACTCGTGCGCAGTACAGCCGCAGAGCACAGACACTCCATGTCCTCCTTGGATATATAGATGCCGAAGAGCTCGAGCAACTTTTGTTAAGGTAGAAAAAGAGCGAGTGCGGCATTAATCTGGGGGAAATGGCAGATCATTAACCTGGCGCGTGTTGGGGAACGTTGCAGAAAACAAAAAATTTCCTACTCGTTTCACCAAGATCATCTAGGAGTTCATCTAGCAACGAGTCATTGGATGCATCTACATACCTTTGTAGATCGCGCACGGAAGCGTTCAAAGAACGGTGATGATGTAGTCGAACACGACGTGATCCAAATCACCGATGACCAAGCGCCGAACGGACGGCACCTCCGCGTTCAACACACATACGGGACGGGAGACGTCTCCTCCTTCTTGATCCAGCAAGGGGAAGGAGAGGTTGATGAAGATCCAGCAGCACGACGGCGTGGTGGTGGATGCAGGGCGTCACAGTAGCAGGGCTTCGCCTATACTACACGAGAGAGACGTAACGGGGAGAGAGGGAGGCGCCAGGGGCTGGGGTGTCAAGTCCCTCCTCTCCCCCACTATATATAGGAGGGCCAAGGGGGGGTGGTGCGCAGCCTAGGAGATCTGATCTCCTAGGTGCGGCGGCCAGGGGGAGGATTCCCTCCCCCCCAAGGCACCTAGAGGTGCCTTCCACCACTTGGACTCCTCCCCCATGGAAACCCTAGGCGCATGGGCCTAGTAGGGCTGGTGCCCTTGGCCCATGTAGGCCAAGGCGCACCCCCTACAGCCCATGTGGCCCCCCGGGACAGGTGGCCCCACCCGGTGGGCCCCCGGGACCCCTCCGGTGGTCCCGGTACAATACCGATAACCCCGAAACTTGTCCCGATGGCCGAAACAGCACTTCCTATATATAATTCTTTACCTCCGGACCATTCCGGAACTCCTCGTGACGTCCGGGATCTCATCCGGGACTCCGAACAACATTCGGGTTACTGCATATACTTATCTTCACAACCCTAGCGTCACCGAACCTTAAGTGTGTAGACCCTACGGGTTCGGGAGACAAGCAGACATGACCGAGACGACTCTCCGGTCAATAACCAACAGCGGGATCTGGATACCCATGTTGGCTCCCACATGCTCCACGATGATCTCATCGGATGAACCATGATGTCAAGGATTCAATCAACCCCGTATGCAATTCCCTTTGTCAATCGATATGTTACTTGCCCGAGATTCGATCGTCGGTATCCCAATACCTCGTTCAATCTCGTTACTGGCAAGTCACTTTACTCGTACCGTAATGCATGATCCCGTGACCAGACACTTGGTCACTTTGAGCTGAATATGATGATGCATTACCGAGTGGGCCCGGTGATACCTCTCCGTCATACGGAGTGACAAATCCCAGTCTTGATCCGTGTCAACCCAACAGACACTTTCGGAGATACCCGTAGTATACCTTTATAGTCACCCAGTTACGTTGTGACGTTTGGTATACCCAAAGCACTCCTACGGTATCCGGGAGTTACACGATCTCATGGTCTAAGGAAAAGATACTTTGACATTGGAAAACTCTAGCAAACGAATTATACGATCTGTGCTATGTTTAGGATTGGGTCTTGTCCATCACATCATTCTCCTAATGATGTGATCTCGTTATCAATAACATCCAATGTCCATAGTCAGGAAACCATGACTATCTGTTGATCAACGAGCTAGTCAACTAGAGGCTTACTAGGGACATGTTGGTGTCTGTTATTCACACATGTATTACGATTTCCGGATAACACAATTATAGCATGAATAAAGATAATTATCATGAACAAGGAAATATAATAATAATGCTTTTATTATTGCCTCTAGGGCATATTTCCAACAGCGCGACGTAGTGTGGGCGCGAGGCGGAGCGCGGATGGTGGCAACGAGCGCATATGTCCATCATTAAAAATGGTCTCCTCGAGCTGATCTATGGCAGGGGATAGGAATCACTCGTCAAACTTGGCTTGGACCTTGCCGTTGGAATGGAACTTGCCCATGTTAAGGCCTCTGATTGGGCCATGGTGTGTGCCAAGGATCTGGGACAATGCGTCGATTCGTTTGTGATATCTAGGGCAGAGCTTGTAGTCATTGATGAGGTTGAGGGGGGTGGAGCGCCATAGGCGGTGCCATCGCCAACAGAGGACGGTTGTCCGCATGCCAGATTTGATTGGGTGGAGGGAGATGATGACTATCAACATATCATCGGGAAGGCTCCTGCTGAAGTCTTGCGGTTCTGGCTCGACCTGCCTCCGCTTTTTGGCAGCCTCGTCCTCGACCTCGGCAAGTGGCGACAAAGGCAACTCCAGAGTCTCCTCGGCGGCAGCGCTTTCCGGTAGGAGTGGACAGGTCGGAGGATAGGAATTATTTAGTTATAACAGGGCAGAAGAATAGTGTATTGGTAATTTGGAGTTACTAGGTAGGAATAGACTTAACAGAGTCAGAAAATGAAATCCCAATTGGTTGCTTATATACTACTTCCTCCCCCCAAACTAAGTGTCTAAGCTTTGTACTAACTTTGGTACAAAGTTGTACAAAGTTGAGACACTCGTATTCTGCGACGGAGCGAGTGCATAACTTCTTTGATATTGCTAAGTAAGTCAACATGCAGATACTCAAAATAACACTTACTTCAAACAAAGTATGGACGGATGATATTGTCGGGGAAGATAGCATCTACAATATGATCAGGCTTTTGTTTGGTGCAGTATAATTCTAGTGCCAGCTCCTAGTACATAAGCCTTAGAAATTTCTTTTTAAAGGCTCGGTCAAAAGAGGAGTGACCATCTTCATCAAGTTTTACACAAACAACAATTGCAAATTCATGGTTTGTGGTCAATATGACATCCCTGGAGTCTTCAGTTAAGTAAAGGCCAAGATTTTATACTACACATATTGTTGAAAAGGAAAGGATGTACTGCAGGAAATGGTAAGATTGTTAAAGATCATGGTAAAATGCAAATGTGAGAGTAACTGAAAGAATAGTATATCAGTTGAAATCAAAGGACACAAATATATAATAAAATAGATAATGTAACCATGATGTCATTCAAATATGAGAGCAAACAAAAAATACAACATTATTTTTCCTAATATAAAAAGAAGAAAAATTCCCTTTGATGTCTATGCTGCATATGGCGCATTTTATCCAAATGTAACAATACATAGTATATGTTCAGAAAAGTAGGTCATGCCAACCGTGGTAGGGTGAGACTGAACATACCGTGCACTTCATGAAGTCATCTGGTATCGTGGAACTTCTCGTCTGTGACACTTATCATTTGGGTAGAAAAACTCTAAAGATTAATTCGCTTGCATGTCCACTTGGCATAATAGCTCACTACATCCCAAACATGGTGTATGCCAATTCGAGCAATGCCAACCCAAACAAACTAACTATTACGACATCTGCGAAACAAGCTGTGGTTGGATGGTTAGGAGGACAGTGGTATCCTCAGCCCACCAGAGTTCAAGTCGTAGACTAGACATTGATGCTCACATTATTCCTGGATTTATATCAGACTTCCGGCAATGCTCATTCAATGGGAGGATACTTTCCCGCCAACTAGGAGGCGCCTATAGTGACTTCATAAAATCTCAAGATGCTAGGCAGACTCGGTCTCTCGGAGGTGCTCATAGGGGTAAGGTGTGTGTGCGTGCATTCATAGGAGTGAGTATATGCTTATGTATGTGAACGACTTTAATTGTACTGTATTAGAAAAGAGTATCATGACATGTGTAAACAAAAACTAACATAGAGAAAACCATAACCGACACAGAAAGACTCTGAAAATCAATTCTCTAGCACGTTCACCCACCGTAATATCTCACGAGATCCTAAACCTGATGTATGTTGATCCGAGGAACACCAAACCATACAAGCTGAGTACCATGACGATGGGCCACGCATACCGAGAACCAGCCACCACAGCGACCTCCTCCCCATCCACCGACAACACACCGAGAGTGGTCCACGCACTGCATCCGAAAACTAAGGGGGTGTTTGTTTTCAGGGACTTTTTTGTGTAGGGACTAGAAAAAGTCCCTCTTAGAGACTTTTTTACCAAACGGGAGGGACTTTTTAGGGACTAAACTAGGCATTTGGGACTAAATGAAGAAGACTCTTAAGGAGAGTCTTTTGGAACTTTTTGGGACTTTTCCAACAATGCCCCTCCATGCACTCATTGGCCCGCCACCCTATGGTGTTGTTTGCTTGTTATTTTTCTATATACAAGGGGCAACATGGTCATTTAATAACCTCTAGGAAGGGACTAGGGACTTTTTAGTCTCTGGAAACAAACAGGGAAGGACTTTTTAGGGACTAGAAACTTTTTAGTTGTGACTAAAAAAGTCCTAGGACTAGAGAACCAAACACCACCTAACAACAGTCCACCACCCCGGCAACAAACTCGCGGGACATACCTAACATAACCCGACCAGGGTAGACCAGCAACCAAGTAAGGCATCACTACTCCCACGGCGACTAGCCGCATCAAACTTGCATCGAGGGGCAACGGAAAACACCAAAAAATGTGGTCCTGAGTGCATCAGTGGTCCACAATTCATGGACCTCCGAGGCCGTCGAGGAGAGGTAAGGAAAAAACAGATCGGATAAGGGAAAAGGTGTCAGGCAGTGACGCGCGGCGTGCGTGGATTGGATGGTACGGATGTCCCGAGGTACTCCAACATCTTTTAAAGGAGTAAGAGTAGTATGGTATCATTGGATGATAGCATGATACATTGCGGGCCCACCCTTTTTTGCGGCAACACTACAGGCCCAACTTTAAATCAATAAATAGATTTTATTTATTTTCTTTTCATGAAAAACATATCATTTATAGAAGTTCATCAGAAGTATAAAGTGAAGGAAATATGCCCTAGAGGCAATAAAGTTGTTATTTATATTTCCTTATATGATGATAAATGTTTATTATTCATGCTAGAATTGTATTAACCGGAAACTTAGTATATGTGTGAATACATAGACAAACAAAGTGTCACTAGTATGCCTCTACTTGACTAGCTCGTTAATCAAAGATGGTTAAGTTTCCTAGCCATGGACAAAGAGTTGTCATTTGATAAGCGGGATCACATCATTAGAGAATGATGTGATTGACTTGACCCATCCGTTAGCTTAGCACGATGATCGTTACAGTTTCATTGCTACTGCTTTCTTCATGACTTATACATGTTCCTCAGACTATGAGATTATGCAACTCCCGAATACCGGAGGAACACCTTGTGTGCTATCAAATGTCACAACATAACTGGGTGATTATAAAGATGCTCTACAGGTGTCTCCGATGGTGTTTGTTGAGTTGGCATAGATCAAGATTAGGATTTGTCACTCCATGTATCGGAGAGGTATCTCTGGTCCCTCTCGGTAATGCACACCACTATAAGCCTTGCAAGCATTATTACTAATGAGTTAGTTACGGGATGATGCATTACGGAACGAGTAAAGAGACTTGCCGGTTGATATGTCTCCAACGTATCTATAATTTGTGATTGCTCCATGCTATATTATCTACTGTTTTGGACATTATTGGGCTTTATTTTCCACTTTTATATTATTTTTGGGACTAACCTATTAATCGGAGGCCCAGCCCAGAATTGTTGTTTTGCCTGTTTTAGGGTTTCGAAGAAAAGGAATATCAAACGGAGTCCAAACGGAATGAAACCTTCGCGAACGTGATTTTCTCAACGAACAAGACCCAGGAGACTTGGACCCTATGTCAAGACACAAAATAGGAGGCCACGAGGTAGGGGGTGCGCCTACCCCCCCAGGCGCGCCCTCCACCCTCGTGGGCCCCCTTTTGCTCCACCGACATACTCCTTCCTCCTATATATACCTACGTACCCCCAAACGATCAGATACAGAGCCAAAAACCTAATTCCACCGCCGCAACTTTCTGTATCGACGAGATCCCATCTTGGGGCCTGTTTCGGAGCTTCGCCGGAGGGGGCATCGATCACGGAGGGCTTCTACATCAACACCATAGCCCCTCCGATGAAGTGTGAGTAGTTTACCTCAGACCTACGGGTCCATACTTATTAGCTAGATGGCTTCTTCTCTCTTTTTGGATCTCAATACAATGTTCTCCCCCTCTCTTGTGGAGAACTATTCGATGTAATCTTCTTTTTGCGGTGTGTTTGTTGAGACCGATGAATTGTGGGTTTATGATCAAGTCTATCTATGAACAATATTTGAATCTTCTCTGAATTCTTTTATGTATGATTGGTTATCTTTGCAAGCCTCTTTGAATTATCAGTTTGGTTTGGCCTACTAGATTGATCTTTCTTGCAATGGGAGTAGTGCTTAGCTTTGGGTTCAATCTTGCGGTGTCCTTTCCTAGTGACAGTAGGGGCAGCAAGGCACGTATTGTATTATTTCCATCGAGGATAACAAGATGGGGTTTTCATCATATTGCATGAGTTTATCCCTCTACATCAGGTCATCTTGCTTAAGGCGTTACTCTGTTTTTAACTTAATACTCTAGATGCATGCTGGATAGCGGTCGATGAGTGGAGTAATAGTAGTAGATGCAGGAAGGAGTCGGTCTACTTGTCTCGGACATGATGCCTATATACATGATCATACCTAGATATTCTCATAACTATGCTCAATTATGTCAATTGCTCAACAGTAATTTGTTCACCCACCGTAGAATACTTATGCTCTCGAGAGAAGCCACTAGTGAAACCTATGGCCCCCGGGTCTATCTTTATCATATTAATCTCCTACTACTTAGTTATTTCCTTTGCTTTTTTTACTTTGCCTTTACTTTACTTTGCATCTTTATCACAAAAATACCAAAAAATATTATCTTATCATATCTATCAAATCTCACACTCGTTAGTCGCCATGTAGGGATTGACAACCCCTATTCGCGTTGGTTGCGAAGATTTATTTGTTTTGTGCAGGTACGAGGGACTCGCGTGTAGCCTCCTACTGGATTGATACCTTGGTTCTCAAAAACTGAGGGAAATACTTACTCTACTTTGCTACATCATCCCTTCCTCTTCGGGGAAAACCAACGCAGTGCTCAAGAGGTAGCAAGAAGGATTTCTGGCGCCGTTGCCGGGGAGGCCTACGCAAAAGTCAACATACCAAGTACCCATCACATACCCTTATCTCCCGCATTACATTATTTGCCATTTGCCTCTCGTTTTCCTCTCCCCCACTTCACCCTTACCGTTTTATTCGCCCTCTCTCTCTCTATCCTCCCTCTCTTTTCCTGTTTGCTTTTTTTTGCCCACTTGTTTTTTTGTTTGCTTGCTTGTCACGATGGCTCAAGATAATACTAAATTATGTGACTTCACCAATACCAACAACAATGATTTTATTAGCACTCCGGGTGCTCCTCTTACCGATGTTGAATCTTGTGAAATTAATACTGCTTTGCTGAATCTTGTCATGAAAGATCTGTTTTCCGGCCTTCCTAGTGAAGATGCCGCTACCCATCTAAATAGCTTCGTTGATTTGTGTGATATGCAAAAGAAGAAAGATGTGGATAATGATATTGTTAAATTGAAGCTATTTCCTTTTTCACTTAGAGATCATGCTAAAGCTTGGTTTTCGTCTTTGCCTAAAAATAGTATTGATTCATGGAATAAGTGCAAAGATGCTTTTATCTCTAAGTATTTTCCTCCCGCTAAGATCATCTCTCTTAGAAACGATATTATGAATTTTAAGCAACTTGATCATGAACATGTTGCACAAGCTTGGGAGAGAATGAAACTAATGATACGTAATTGCCCTACTCATGGTTTAAATTTGTGGATGATTATACAAAAAATTTATGCCGGATTGAATTTTGCTTCTAGAAATCTTTTAGATTCGGCCGCGGGAGGCACTTTTATGGAAATCACTTTAGGAGAAGCTACTAAACTCCTAGATAATATTATGGTTAATTATTCTCAATGGCATACTGAAAGATCTACTAATAAAAAGGTGCATGCGATAGAAGAAATTAATGTTTTGAGTGGAAAGATGGATGAACTTATGAAATTATTTACTAATAAGAGTGTTTCTTCTGATCCTAATGATATGCCCTTGTCTACTTTGATTGAGAATAATAATGAATCTATGGATGTGAATTTTGTTGGTAGGAACAATTTTGGTAACAACGCGTATAGAGGAAATTTTAATCCTAGGCCTTATCCTAGTAATCCCTCTAATAATTATGGTAATTCCTACAACAATTCCTATGGAAATTATAATAAGATGCCCTCTGATTTTGAATCTAATATTAAAGAATTTATTAGTTCGCAAAAGAATTTTAATGCTTTGATTGAAGAAAAAATGCTTAAGATTGATGAGTTGGCTAGGAACGTTGATAGAATTTCTCTTGATGTTGATTCTTTGAAACTTAGATCTATTCCACCTAAGCATGATATCAACGAGTCTCTCAAAGCCATGAGAATTTCCATTGATGCGTGCTAAGAAAGATGCCTTTATAAGAGCGTGTTCTTCTAGTTGCTATGAAAATAATGATGAAGATCTAAAAGTTATTGATGTGTCCCCTATTAAATATTTGTTTTGCAATATGAATCTTGATAATGATGGGACTGAATATGATCCACCTTTACCTAGAAGGCGTTCCAAGAATTTGGAATTTTTTGATCTTGATGCTAAAATTGATAAAAGTGGGATTGAAGAAATTAAAACCCTAGATGTTGCTAAACCCACTATTATGGATTTCAAGGAATTTAACTATGAAAATTGCTCTTTGATTGATTGTATTTCCTTGTTGCAATCCGTGCTAAATTCTCCTCATGCTTATAGTCAAAATAAAACGTTTACTAAACATATCGTTGATGCCTTGATGCATTCTTATGAAGAAAAACTTGAATTGGAAGTTTCTATCCCTAGAAATCTTTATTATGAGTGGGAACCAACTATTAAAATTAAAATTAAAGATCATGAAGGATATGCTTTATGTTATTTGGGTGCTAGTGTTTCCACGATTCCAAAGACTTTGTGTGATTTGTTAGGTTTCCGCGATTTTGATGATTGCTCTTTAAACTTGCACCTTGCCGATTCCACTATTAAGAAACCTATGGGAAGAATTAATGATGTTCTTATTGTTGCAAATAGGAATTATTTTCCCGTAGATTTTATTGTTCTTGACATTGATTGCAATCCATCTTGTCCTATTATTCTTGGTAGACATTTCCTTACAACGATTGGTGCAATTATTGATATGAAGGAAGGAAATATTAGATTCCAATTTCCATTAAGGAAAGGCATGGAACACTTTACTAGAAATAAAATTAAATTACCTTATGAATCTATTATGAGAGCCACTTATGGATTGCCTACCAAAGATGGCAATACCGAGATCTATCCTTGCTTGTTATGCCTAGCTAGGGGCGTTAAACGATAGCGCTTGTTGAGAGGCAACCCAATTTTACTTTTATTCCTTTATTTTTGCTCCTGTTTAGTAATAAATAATTTATATATACTATGTTTTGGTTGTGTTTTTTGTGTTTAATTAGTGTTTGTGCCAAGTAGAACCGTTGGGAAGACTTGGGGAAAGTCTTGTTACACTTGCTGTAAAAAAACAGAAACTTTAGCGCTCACGAGAACTACTGCCATTTTTATTCGGAAAGTGATATTTAGTTAATTATTTTTGAATATTATTAATAGATAAATTCCTCACGTCCAGAAATTTATTTTAGAATTTTTGGGGTTCCAGATCTTGCTCTAGCTACAGATTACTACAGACTGTTCTGTTTTGACAGATTCTGTTTTTCGTGTGTTGTTTGCTTATTTTGATGAATCTATGGCTAGTGAAATAGTTTATAAACCATAGGGAAGTTGAAATACAGTAGTTATAACACCAATATAAATAAATAATGAGTTCATTACAGTACCTTGAAGTGGTATTTTGTTTTCTTTCGCTAACGGAGCTCACGAGATTTTCTACTTTATGTTTTGTGTTGTGAAGTTTTCAAGTTTTGGGTAAAGATTTGATGGATTATGGAACAGGGAGTAGCAAGAGCCTAAGCTTGGGGATGCCCATGTCACCCCCAAGATAATCTAAGGACACCTAAAAGCCAAATCTTGGGGATGCCCCGGAAGGCATCCCCTCTTTCGTCTACTTCTATTGGTAACTTTACTTGGAGCTATATTTTTATTCGCCACATGATATGTGTTTTGCTTGGAGCGTCTTGTATGATTTGAGTCTTTATTTTTTAGTTTACCACAATCATCCTTGCTGTACACACCTTTTGAGAGAGCCATACATGATTTGGAATTTGTTAGAATACTCTATGTGCTTCGCTTATACCTTTTGAGTTATGTAGTTTTGCTCTAGTACTTCACTTATATCTTTTAGAGCACGGTGGTGGATTTGTTTTATAGAAACTATTGATCTCTCATGCTTCACTTAGATTATTTTGAGAGTCTTAAATAGCATGGTAATTTGCTTAAAATCATAATATGCTTGGTATACAAGATTAATAATAAAACTTTCTTATGAGTGTGTTGAATACTTTGAGAAGTTTGATGCTTGATAATTGTTTTGAGATATGAAGATCATGATATTAAAGTTGTGCTAGTTTAGTAGTTGTGATTTTGAGAAATACTTGTGTTAAAGTTTGTGATTCCCGTAGCATGCACGTATGGTGAACCGTTATGTGATGAAGTCGGAGCATGATTTATTTTTTGATTGTCTTCCTTATGAGTGGCGGTCGGGGACGAGCGATGGCCTTCTCCTACCAATCTATCCCCCTAGGAGCATGCGCGTAATATTTTGCTTTGATAACTTTTATATTTTTGCAATAAGTATATGAGTTCTTTATGTCTAATGTTGAGTGCATGTATTATACGCACTCTCACCCTTCCACCATTGCTAGCCTCTCTAATACCGCGCACCTTTCGCCGGTATCATACACCCACCATATACCTTCCTCAAAACAGCCACCATACCTACCTATTATGGCATTTCCATAGCCATTCTGAGATATATTGCATGCAACTTTCCACCGTTCCGTTTATTATGACACACTCCATCATTGTCATATTGCTTAGCATGATCATGTAGTTGACTGTCGGGTGGTAGGTGCGACATATGCCAACGGGTGGCTTATCATTGTGGGAGCCAGTAGGACATCGCCGGTGCCTGGAAACGGGATGAGGCAAAGACATGCACGCCGGCGAATCTTACCCAGCTTCGGGGCTCTCCGTGGAGATAACACCCCTACTGCTGCTCTGCGGGGTCTCCGCATGATCGCTAGATGGACAAGTAGCTACACAATGCTCCTTGAGCTGTTCGGTGGGAGGAGGAAGAAGGGCACGGCTAGCTTGCTTCTTCTCCTCGTGTGGTGTCTAGAACTAGCAGGGGGTCGAACCCTTTGCATGGGTGCCCCGGGGGGTTTATATAGGCCTACCCCCCGGGGGTACAATGGTAATCCGACTGGGCGCGGGGCCCAGCCGTCTGCGACTGCGCTCGCCGGCTTCTGTGCCGACTGCTGGGGCCCGCCGACTCGTGGGCCCCGCCGGCTGCCAACTCCTTGGCGACAGACAGGCCCCACTGCCAAGGGTCTTGTTGGTGGCTGGTTACTATTGCCTCAACCTGATGACGAGGGCTTCGTCGAGGTAAGCGTGGCTACAGTGCCGCCGTCCTGCGGGCGATCACTGTAGACTTACCGCGTCTTGTCTCCTTAATGGGGCGTCTTCTTCGAGGGGGGAAGCGAGCCGGCTGCGGGGAGCCGGCCCCGTCTCGGGCCGACTGGGGGAGACCAGGCCGCCTTTGGTTGTCTCTCTACCCGAAGGGGCCCACCGCCCGTGGGCCGTACTGGTAGCCCGTCGTGGATGACATCAGGGTCAGCATGGCAACAGTGCCGTGCCGGACGGGTCATGGCCACTCCGTACGGCGCACTGCGCCAGGCGTGCTCCGGGATTCGGGGGTGGCAGGCTTCACTGTAGCCACGCCCCATCTCATCGCCTCTAGGTGGATGCAAACTTTGAGGGTACGGTCTCGACCGCTTTATGGGAGCCGGCTTCTTGGAGTCGGCCTTCTTGCGGCCGGCTTCTCGAAGTCGGCCCTCTCCAAAGCTTTCTTCATGAGGGCTAAAGTCGGGCCGCCTTCCGAAAGCCGGCCTGGATGACAGCTAGCAAGGGGAAGGCGGCCCCATGTCTTGGGTTCTTGAGAGTCGGACGGGCTCGTAATTTTTTCAGAAGGGCCAGGGGAAGCCAGCTAGGCTACCCATGGCTATTTACTCCGACAGTATTCCCTGAAGCTGATCGAGCTTCGAGGCGGACAAAGGGATGAGAAGCTTGGTCAGCTTCCTATCCTGAAGAGCCGGCTTTGCTGATGTATGCCGATTTCAGGGAGCCCTGCGTCTTGCAGGCGGGAAAGTGGTCGACCCGCGTGCTGACCGCGGGCCCTCCCGCGGGCCACGTGGTAGCGAGACCCTGCCGTCGTACGCGCGCGACGGGACGCCGCCGCAGGCCCGGGCCCGCCACTCCTAGGCCTGGGCCCGAACGCTGATCTTATGCGGCCCAGGTGGACCGCTCGCCTTCCCGTGGCGATTTTATTTCGCCATTAGGGCGCAACAAGCGCGGGACGTGGGGGAGTGGGCACGATCGATCCCCACGTTTCCCCACGCCGCGCCTCCTCGGCTCCGCCACGCGAGCCTATAAGTAGGGGGAGGAGGGGGAGCGACAGAGGTTCGCACGCTCTCTCTCGCTCCGCCCCCTCTCGTCCTCCTTTCTTCCTCTCGTCGCCTCCGCAGCCTCTCGTCTCAGCGCCGCCACATCGTCTTGCTCCCATGGCGCTGTCGAGCTCATGGGACGGCTCCAACGTCCACGAGGACCATGTTGAATTCCTCCGCCAGACCCGGCGCCTGCCCGACGCCAACCTCGTGCGGGTCCGCCTGGCGCCGGGGACGGAGATTTCGCCGGCACCGGAGGAGGGCGAGCGGGTCGTCTTCCGCTCGCACTTCCTGCGCGGCTTCGGCCTTCCGGCGAGCGGATTTCTTCGCTCCTTCCTCGAGTTCTACAACCTTCAGCCGCATCACCTCACGCCCAATGCGGTGATGCTGTTGTCGGCCTTCGTCTCCCTCTGCGAAGGTTTCTTGGGGCTGCTCCCCACGCTGGAGCTCTGGGGAGAGTTCTTCTAGAGCAAACTCGGCACCGTCGTCGCAGGCGTGCCCGCCCCCTGCGGGGCCTTCATCGCCATGAGGAGGGCGGGCGAGAACAACCCGTTCCCGCCCATCCCCCTGATCCAGTCGGTGAAGATCTGGTAGAAACCATACTTCCATGTGAAGAACGTCGCCGAACAAGGAGATCACGTCAACCTGCTGGCTTACGTAGCCGGCCTGCCGGCTGGGAGGCAGCCCTCGTGGAGTTTCCGGTCCCGATCACTGTCTTAGGCCGGGAACGCCGCCGTCTCACGGCTTCGGGTGATGATCCAGTCGGAAGGCCTGAACAGGGCCGACTTGGTGGCCGCCTTCGTGGAGCACCGGATATCTCCCTTCCAGAGCCGGCCCCACATGATGTGCCAGATGAGCGGCCGCTTCGACCCAAGCCGGCTGAGCACCAGGGAGATGCCTCATGCGGAGGTATCGTACATGGTAAATTACATCTCAAATTGCAAGCTCGCCGAAGACTGGCGATACGGCAAGGCGCCGTATTCTCGCGCCAACCCTCCGCCCGTGGTAAGTTTTCCTTTTCTTCTTCTTGTTGGTAGCCGGCTTCATGATGGCCGGCTTCTGATCAGCCGGTTCTTCTTAGCAGAACCCCCTTCTCCCACCGACGACCGGGGCAGCGGGGATAGAACGCCAGTATGCCCCCGACCGCACGGTGGACGACGTCGACGACCCGGATTTGGGGGCGGCCGCCATGGAAGATGCCGTCGTGGGGGATGACGCCGAGCCCGGGGGCTCAAGGCTAATCGCCAGCTTCGAGGACTGGCTGGATGACGCTGAAGTCGAAGTCGCCCCGCGTCGCCAGCCGGCGGCCAACCATCGGGGCGCGGGCTCGACCATCACGCCGGCTGCCGGCGGCGGTGCACAGAAGCACCAGGCCGCTTCAGGCCTCTTCGGCAGTCGGCCGAAAAAGTCCAAAGCCTCCACCGCGGCGACCAAGCGAGATGAGGCGGCTGTGAAGGCGGCCCGCTTCCGCAAGGCGGTGAAGCAGCCTCAAGCGGTCTCAGCGTAAGTCGTCAATTGCCCTATCGCATGCTTTTCATCATTCTCTTGCTGTTCGAACATTCTTCTTAACTTTTTCCCGCTTGCTGGACAGGGCGCCGCTTTCCGTTGAGCGGGGTCCGGGCGGCTCCGTAGTGGGGCCGGCTGGAGGGTCTTCAAGCTCCTGCCGCGTGGACCCCCCACGGCCGATCTCAGGGAAGCCACGGAGCGGAACGCCCGTGAGGCGCGGGAAGAGCGTGAGGCGGCGGAAAAAGCGGCCGCCCAGGCGGCGAAGGAGCAGGCCGGCGCGGCAGCCAAGGCCCAAGCGGAGTCGGCGACCGCGGAGACGGAGGCGGGGGGTTCGCGCAACCAGCCTCCGCTGCTCGCCATTCCCCTCCGAGTCGTGGCCCCTGACACCCCACTGCCCTTGGCGGAGGAAATCGTCCAAGACCCGCCGCTGATGGAGAGGAGGGAGGACTCCGTGGCCTTCGCGAGGAGAGCGCCGCCAGCAGCGCCAACCGGAGCGGGCCAAGGCGGCCAACCGTCAGCGGCGCCAGAGGAGCCGGCCGGGGGTGAGCCGGAGGACAGAGCCGGCCTTGAGGTGCAGCCGGTGATGCGTCGGCGCGCAGGGGGAGGCGCCGCTCCGCCGGAGTCGCACCGAGTCGTGGGTGCAGGCCAGTCGGCTGAAGATCTGGAGGCGGCCAGCATTGCCACGTCCGAGTGGACTCCTAGCGGGGGGACTGGCGAGCTGAATGTGGCGGCTCAAGGGGTCCGGAGCCGGCTTCAAGCTCAGGCCGCCCTGCTGCAGCAGTTCACCCAAGAGTTCCTGTCAATGCGAGCCGCCATCCGCATGAGTCCTTCATTCTTGGCCGTTTTGATCTCTTGATTTCTTCCGTGGGGGCGCGTCAGCGCACCCACTGGGTGTAGTCCCCGAGATTCGGGCCGACTGCTGCGCAGTCGGGTCGAATCTTTCTTGACGACCACCTTATCTTTGCTTCTTGTCTGAATCTTTCAGGAATATCATAACTCCCGTGCTGCCGCCTTCAACTCCTAGGCTCGGGAGTTGAGTCGAAGGACCGACGACCTGGCCGACAGCCGAAGTAAGTACTTGATTTTGTCTATCTCTGTGGGGGCGCGTCAGCGCACCCACTGGGTGTAGTCCCCGAGATTCGGGCCGACTGCTGCGCAGTAGGGTCGGATCTTTCTTGACGACCTTTTCCTATTGGTTTGTCTTTTTCTTTGTCTTCAGGGGCCAACGCCGACTTGAGGAAGGAGCTCAACGAAGCGCAGGCCGCCCTTCATACCAAGGACGCCGAGTACGCTGTCTTGGTCCAGGAGCGTGACCGCCTGGCCAAGAAGCTGGCTGACCAGGAGAAGAGCCACAAAGCGGCCCTGCAGCAAGTGCAGGATAGTGAGGCTGCCCTGAAGGCGGAGTTTCAGACCGAGGCGGCGAGCCGGGCTGAGACCCGGCGAGCGCTGGATGAGGGCTTCGACCGCATCGAGGAATTGATCGACGGTAAGCCGCCTTCCTCGCTCCTCTCCTGCCCCTTGGCGTCTGGTTCTTGTTCTAACTTGTGCTGCTGCCTATTTCCTTGCGCAGACTACATTCCCGGCTACTCCGCCTTTGCCGCCCAAAGCATCTAAGCCCATCGCGAGGCGCGCCGTCAGGCGGGGGCCAACATCGCGCCGGATGCGAACCGGACGCTTGAGGAGCAGCTCTTGGCTGTCCAGGCGCGGTTGCAGCCGGCTCATCGGATGCTTCGCCGGCTCCAACGTGCCGGGGCGCAAGTGTTGGCCGCCCTCTGGCCCGGCGAGACGATCCCCCGCACCCCAAGCCGGACTGCCGACTGGCTGGAGGTCGCAGTCGGTCGCTTTGAGGCTTGAAAGGCGTCGGCGGCCCGCCTCGGAGCCGGGCGGGCGTTGGAGTTCATTCGGGCTTGGTACCCCGGCCTGAGCCTGGACCAGCTGCGCACTTGGCGGATGGAGGCCGACGCAGAGCTGGAGGAGGTGAGGCCGTCTATCGCCCAGCGTGCTTCGACGATCGCCAAGTGCACCGACATTAGCGTTTTTGCATCTGAAATCGATGATGACGGTGTTACCCAGCCGGAGGAGTGGTTCGGGCTGAACCCGGCGGTGGGCGAGGACTCGGCAGAGGAGATCGCCTCCAGCGACGAGGGCGAGGATGACGAAGAGGAGGACGGCGAAGACGTCGAGCCGGCTGGTGGAACAACCGGCCGACCTCAGGCCGACCGTGCCTCCAGCAATGAGGCGCGTGGAAGCGCGCCCTCTGCGGGAGGCGGTGACCAAACCAAGGTTCGCCAGCCGGCCGCTCCTTCAGCCGGAACAACCGTCTCCGCCAACCAGCCCGGCTCGTCGGTCGTTCCGCCGGCTTGACCTGTCGTCCTTATTTTTCCTGCTTGTTGTCTTTTGAACAATCTTCATTAAGTTTTCGCAGTTCCACCCACTGGGGGTGTATCCAAACTATGTTGAATGCTGGCCTCTCGGAGGTCTTTTATGTAAATATTATTATGTGCATGTTTGGTTTCCATTCGCGTATGCTTTTTATCCTTAGGCTTTTTCCTTTGCCGCCTTCCCTCTTTGGGGAGGCAAGTACTTGAGCTTTCTTGGATTGAAGTGAAGTGAATGGAAACCGGCCAACCGGCTACTCTGGTAGCCATTCGGCGGTGGTACAAAAACCGGCTTTTGTTATATTAGTCCGTTAGTCCCTAGCCGTTTTTCGTGTGGGCGCCTGTTCCTGCCTTTAACTCTTGCCAGTCGGACAGCCGGTTCTTCGAACTACGACTTTTGGCAAGAGAAAGCTTGGGAGCCGGCACACTACTTGTCTGACTGCGGGTAGGATTTCTAATATAACTCCAGTCGGCCAGTCCCCGGGCCGACTAGTCGAACCCGGTGCCGGACGGAACAAGTAAATGAAATGAAAAAGTCATAAGCATGATGCTTTTCATTCATAGATAAGAGATGGTAGTCCCCGAGCCCTCCTCGGGGGGCCTATTGTTTCGTACTTAATACAAAAGTTAGCCTGATACATACTGCATTTCAACTGTAAAATCTCCGAAGGAGGTTGGCGTTCCATGGTCATTCCGACTCCTTGCCGGAGTCGTCTCTCTTTCGTGCCTTCGGCTTCTGTGCGTCGATCAGGTAGTAGGAGTCGTTGCCTAGAGCTCTGCTGATGACGAAGGGGCCTTCCCAAGGGGCCGAGAGCTTGTGCTAGCCGGCTGTTCGCTGGATCAGCCGGAGCACAAGATCGCCCTCTTGGAAAGATCTTGGCCTGACCTTCCAACTGTGGTAGCGGCGCAAACCCTGCTGGTAGATGGTAGACCGGCTGAGGGCTAACAGCCGGCTTTCTTCCAGCAGGTCGACGCCGTCTTCTCGTGCTTCCTTGGCCTCCGCTTCCGTGTACATGGTTACTCGAGGCGAGTCGAACTCGATGTCAGTTGGGATGACCGCCTCGGCACCATACACAAGGAAGAAAGGGGTGAAGCCGGTCGACTTGTTTGGTGTAGTGCGCAGACTCCAGAGGACAGTCGGCAGCTCATCGAGCCAACAGCCGGCTGAACGCTCCAGAGGTACGATCGGTCGGGGCTTGATGCCGGAGAGGATGAGGCCGTTGGCTCGCTCGACCTAGCCGTTTGACTGCGGGTGGGCGACGGATGCTAAGTCCAACCGGATACCTTGGGCTGCGCAGAAACGTGCCAAGGCTCTTTTGGCAAAATTCGTGCCATTGTCGGTGATGATGCTGTGTGGCACGCCGTACCGAGTTGTTATGTCTGCGATGAACGTCACAGCAGTCGGCCCATTCAGCTTCTTGATCGGCTTTGCTTCAATCCACTTGGTGAATTTGTCCATGGCGACGAGCAGATGCGTCATGCCGCCGCGCGCCGTTTTGAATGGGCCCATCATGTCCAGTCCCCAAACGGCGAAGGGCCAAGTGAGGGGAATGGTCTTGAGTGCCGAAGCCGGCATGTGTTGCTTGGAGCTGAAGAGTTGGCACCCCTTGCAATTTTTAACTAATTCTTTGGCGTCGTCCAAAGCGGTCGGCCAGAAGAAACCATGGCGGAAGGCTTTGGCGACGAGTGATCTTGAGGCCGCATGGTGGCCGCATTCTCCTTGTGAATATCTCTGAGGATTGCAATGCCCTTCTCTTGCTCGACGCACCGTTGAAGGATTCCAGTGACACTGCGCTTGACTAGTTCTCTATTGACGATTGTGTATGCTCCGGCTCGACGTTGGACTTGTCTTGCCTCTGTTTCGTCAGCCGGCAGATCTTGGTTTACTAGGAAGTTGAGGATGGACTGAGCCCATGACGGAGCCGCGACTTCTTCTACTGCCAATGTGGCTACTGCCACCAGGGTGAGCGGGCTGGGTGGTGAAACGCTGCAGTCGGTCGCCGGCTGTTGTGCTGGTGCAGTCCGCGGGCCGGCTACCGCAGTCCCCGAGCCAGGTGTGGCAGTCCCCGAGCCGGTTGCCGAAGTCCCCGGGCCGGCTACGGGAGTCTTGGGGTCGCCTGCTTGGTTCTTCGAGCCGGACCCAGCCGCATCGGGGTCAGGCGGCACGAAGATGGAATCGGACTCTGGAGACGGCTTGATAGATGGCTTGAGGAGGCGTTGTAGAGCGACGCCGGTTGGTATTGCTTGCCGAGTAGAGCCTATTCGAGCCAGGGCATCGGCTGGCTCGTTGTCGGCTCGCGGTACGTGGAGGAACTCGCATCCTTCAAAGTATCCGCTGAGTTGTTGGACCAGGAAGCGGTAGCTCGCCATATTTGCGTCCTTGGCGTCCCAGTCGCCGGATGATTGCTGGACCACCAGGTCCGAGTCGCCATAACATAGGATCCGGCGAATGCCGAGTTCTTTGGCAAGCCGGAGCCCGTGTATGAGCGCCTCGTACTCGGCCACGTTGTTGGAGGCGGCAAAGTGGATCTGTAGCGTGTATCTGAGCTTGTTGCCTTTGGGAGAGGTAAGGACGACGCCGGCTCCCATGCCGGTGCGCATTTTGGACCCGTCGAAGTGCATGCGCCAATGGGTGGAGTCGAGAGCCGGCGGCAGGTACTGGGTCTCGGCCCAGTCGATGAGGAAGTCGGCCAGTGCTTGGGACTTGATGGCGGTGTGGGGCTGGTAGAAGATCGTGTAAGGGGCCAGCTCGATGGCCCATTTCGCCACCCGGCCGGATGCGTCCCGGCTGCTTATGATCTTGGCCAGCGGGGCGGTGCATACGACCGTGACAGGATGCTCTTGAAAGTAGGGCTTCAGCTTCTTGGCAGTGAAGTACACGCCGTAACACATGTTCTGGTAGTGCGGGTAGTTCTGCTTTGAAGCGGACAGCACCTCGCTCAAATAATACACCGGCCTCTGAACCGGCTGGGCTCGGCCTTCTTCTGGGCGTTGGACTACGATGACGGTGCTGACCACCCGGCTGGTTGCGGCAATGTAAAGGAGCATGGGCTCTTTCTCAGTCGGCGCCGCTAGGACGGGCGGCGTGGCCAGCATCTTCTTCAGCTCGTGAAAAGCTTGGTCGGCCTGGTCGTTCCACTCGAAGTGAGTGCTCTTCTTCATGAGGCGGTAGAGGGGGAGAGCCTTCTCTCCGAGCCGGCTGATGAAGCGGTTCAAGGAGGCCAAGCATCCGGTGAACTTTTGGATGTCTCGGAGCTTGGTGGGGATCGTCATTCTCTCGATGGCCTTGATCTTCACCGGGTTGCATTTGATGCCGCGTTCGGAGACCAGGAAGCCTAGGAGCTGGCCGGCTGGCACTCCGAACACGCATTTCTCGGGGTTGAGCTTGATTTGGAACCGGCGTAGGTTCTCAAACGTTTCCTTGAGGTCTCCCAGCAAAGTGCCGCGCTTCTCAGTCTTCACCACAATGTCGTCCACGTAGACGTGAGCGTTTCTGCCGAGTTGCTTGAGGAGGCACTTCTGCATGCAACGCTGAAAAGTGGCACCGGCATTTCTTAAGCCGAATGTCATAGTCAGGTAGCAGAAGGCTCCAAATGGCGTGATGAAGGCAGTCTTCAGGCGGTCGTCCGGATCCAGCTTTATCTGGTGATATCCTGAGTAAGCATCCAAGAAGCTCAACAGCTCGCATCCAGCCGTGGAGTCTATCACTTGGTCAATCCTTGGCAGGGCAAAGGGATCTTTGGGTCAAGCCTTGTTGAGGCTCGTGTAGTCTATACACATGCGCCACTTGTTATTCTTCTTTAGCACAAGGACCGGGTTGGCGAGCCACTCTGGAAAGAAAACTTCCATAATGAAGCCGGCCGCCAGAAGCCGGGCTATCTCCTCTCCCACAATCCTGCGTTTCTCCTCCGACAGTCGGCGAAGGGGTTGTTTGACCGGCTTTGCGTCTTCTCGGACGTGTAGTTTGTGCTCGGCGAATTTCCTCGGAACACCCGGCATGTCCTTGGGGGACCATGCAAAGATGTCCCGATTCTCACGGGGGAAATTGGCGAGCTCACCTTCCTATTTGCTGTTCAGGCTTGCCCCGATGACGGCAAACCTCTCTGGATGCTCGGGGTCAAGAGGTATCTTCTTCGTCTCCTTGGCCGGCTGGAAGGATCCTTGAGCATCGTGCTCCTTGGGGTCGGGGGACACGGCCGACTGTTTACCGGCTATGGCCACGACTCGGTCCAACATCTTCTTTTCTTCGGCAATCACAAGGGACTCGGCCAGCCGGCTGCTGGCTGCCGCGCACTCAGAGGACTTCTTGTAATCGCCGGCTACGGTGATGACGCCTTTGGTACTTGGTATCTTCATCTTGAGGTATGCATAGTGGGGAACTGCCATGAATTTGGCCAAGGCAGGTCGGCCAAGCAATGCATGGTAAGGGCTCTCCAGGTCCACCACTTCAAACCAGATCGCTTCCCGGTGGAAATGCTCCTTGTCCCCAAAAAGTACATCAATCTTGATCTTGCCAATGGGGGCGCAGGACAGGCCGAGTATGATGCCATGGAACACTGTTCGAGTAGGCATGAGCTGCTTCGTCTTGACATTTAGCTTCTCCAGGGTGTCACGGTACAGGATGTTGATGCTGCTCCCGCCGTCTATCAGAACGTGGGAGAAGCGGGCAGCGCGTCTGTCCGTCGTGAGGGTGGCTTCCAGGACCAGCGCATAAGAGCCGGGAGACGGCATCACCTCTGGATGGTCGGCCCGGCTCCAGCTGATGGGCTTTTCTGACCAATGCATGTGTCCGGCGGGGTTGGCAGCGACCACGCTGACTTCCTGGTGCTCTCGGCGTTTGCTGCGCCGGTCTTCGGGCTGGCTTGTAAAGATGATGTAGGTTGCTTGCTCGTCGGGGAATTCGTCGTGCATGGCTCCGACTGCGGCTCGAGCGGCCGGAGGCGGCGGGCCGGCAGGCAGAGGCGGCGCGAGCCCCTCGCCTTTAGAGATTCGGGTGAGCCAATGGCACTTCCGGGTTGTGTGGTTGGACGGCTTCGCGCCGCTGTGGAACTTGCACGGGGCGTCGAGAGTTTGCTCGTAGGAGAAAGCCGGCTGCCAAGCCTGCCTGCCGCCCTTGGGTTTCTTGGGCGCGGGTCGCCCTTCAGGCGGCACGTCTTCAACTGTGGCCACCTGCCGACTGGCGGGAGGCGGTGCGGGGCCCTTGCGCTTGTGGTCGTTCGAGTGTGGGCGTCGGCCGGAATCCCCAGCCGGCGTCTTGGGCGCCGGGTTAAGTACTTTCCCGGACGCGTCTACCCGAAGCTCGGTCTTCGTCGAGGAGTCGGCGGTGGCGTACTTGTCGGCTATGTCCAGAAGCTCGTCGAGGGTAGTCGACTCGTCGCAGAGGAGCTTGTGCTTGAGGAGGGTGCCTTCTCGGCATCTGGCTGTGAAGTATTCTATGGCTTGCACCTCGTGCACCCCTTCGCAAGAGTTGCGGAGCTCGGCCCAACGCGTGAGGTAGTCGCGAGTGGACTCGGCGGGGCCTTGTACGCACAAGGAGAGCTGTCTGGGCTTGGGAGCCCGCTTGTAGGTGCTGGTGAAGTTGCGGATGAAAGCTTCTGTGAAGTCCAGCCAGCTGTTGATGCTGCGCGGCTTGAGGCTGTTGAGCCAGGTCCGCGCCGTGCCTTGCAGCATGAGGGGCACGTACTTCACGGAAACGCGCCGGTTGCCGTTGGCTATGCTAACCGCCATGGAGTAGTCGATCAACCAATCTTCCGGCTTCACGGAGCCATTGTACTTGGGCGTGTCTCTTGGGAGCGAGAAGCCTTTGGGGAAAGGCTCGTCGCGGATGCGGGGGCCGAAACAAGGCGGGCCGACATCGTCTTCTTCTTCCAACGCCAGGGATCGCGCCAGGCGGTCGATCCGATGGCGGGCGTCGTTCTCGCCGACTCCTTCGCGGCGGCCTAGCCGGCCGCTGAGAGTCAGGTGCGCCACTGGTGGCAGGGCGGGATATCTCTCTCCATGGGGTGGAGGCGGAGGCGGGTTGCCCCGCCATTCCATGGCTCGGGGATGGCCATCCGCATATTGCTCGATGGAGATTCGGGCCCGGCTTCGGCTGGCCACCGGCTCTTTCTCGCGCCGCGCGCGGGTACTGCTCGTAGTCGGTGTCCGGGACGTCGCGCCGTGCTCTTGGCGCGGGGGAGGGCTTCCCGCGCGGGCGTCGGCTTCGTGCCGCTGCGCGGCTGCGTCAATCAGTTGCTGGATGCGTTGGGTCATGTGGGGGAGGTCTTCGGGCTCCAAGCCGTCCAACTCGTCTACGGCCGCCTGGGCGGCACGCAAGTTCTCGAGCGGAGTGGCATAGACCGGGCGGTCAACTCCCAGCGTGTCGGCGATGACGGCGCCGCGTTGCTTGACAAGGCCGGCCCTGCTTGGCCCGCCCAGGGCCGGCGTGCCGAAGGCGGCGCGGTCAGCTTCGCACTGGTAGGCCTCAGTGAGGCGTCTTACGGAAGCCAGCCTCCGGCCCTCTGCGAGGAGGGCGAGGCGGCGTGCCTCCAGTGCTTTGTCGTCGGCATTAGCCGGGAGGGGGGTGGACAAGTCGTGGGCCACCGCGTGCGGGGCGTCGTGGGCGCTCTCGTCGGCCGGGCCGCCGTGGCCGACGACCATCACTTCGGTGGTCTCATTATCGCGGCCGTCGGTCCGAGGAAGCGGGTCGTTGTAGATCGCGACGTTGGTGGGGAAGGTGTCGTAGGAGGCCGTGTCGGAGTCGACAGGCATCGGGTCGGTGGAGCCAACCAACTCCAGATCCACAGCGGGCTCGCTGGAGACATGGAGCTGGCCGAGGAGGTTGGCGAGGTGGTCGGTGCCCGCATCGGAGGCGAGCTCGTTGGAGATGAGGGTCTTGTCGAGGATATCGCCGAGGCTGCTCGCTGCGCGGACGCTGGTGACGCCTTGCAGCGCGTCGTGGCAAGCGCCATCAGGCGTGCCGAGCTGGCTATGCTCGCGGGGGAGGAAGAAGGTTCCCATCCAGAACAGGTCTCCGGACGACGGTGCACATGGCCCCACGGTGGGCGCCAAATGTCAGGTGGTAGGTGTGACATATGCCAACGGGTGGCTTATCATTGTGGGAGCTAGTAAGACATCACCGGTGCCTGGAAACGGGATGAGGCGAAGACATGCACGCCGGCGAATCTTACGCAGCTTCGGGGCTCTCCGTGGAGATAACATCCCTACTGCTGCTCTGCGGGGTCTCCGCATGATCGCTAGATGGACAAGTAGCTACACAATGCTCCTTGAGCTGTTCGGTGGGAGGAGGAAGAAGGGCACGGCTAGCTTGCTTCTTCTCCTCGTGTGGTGTCTAGAACTAGCAGGGGGTCGAACCCTTTGCATGGGTGCCCCGGGGGGTTTATATAGGCCTACCCCCGGGGGTACAATGGTAATCCGACTGGGCGCGGGGCCCAGCCGTCTGCGACTGCGCTCGCCGGCTTCTGTGCCGACTGCTGGGGCCCGCCGGCTCGTGGGCCCCGCCGGCTGCCAACTCCTTGGCGACAGACAGGCCCCACTGCCAAGGGTCTTGTTGGTGGCTGGTTACTGTTGCCTCAACCTGATGACGAGGGCTTCGTCGAGGTAAGCGTGGCTACAGTGCCGCCGTCCTGCGGGCGATCACTGTAGACTTACCGCGTCTTGTCTCCTTAATGGGGCGTCTTCTTCGAGGGAGGAAGCGAGCCGGCTGCGGGAAGCCGGCCCCGTCTCGGGCCGACTGGGGGAGACCAGGCCGCCTTTGGTTGTCTCTCTACCCGAAGGGGCCCACCGCCCGTGGGCCGTACTGGTAGCCCGTCGTGGATGACATCAGGGTCAGCATGGCAACAGTGCCGCGCCGGACGGGTCATGGCCACTCCGTACGGCGCACTGCGCCAGGCGTGCTCCGGGATTCGGGGGTGGCAGGCTTCACTGTAGCCACGCCCCATCTCATCGCCGCTAGGTGGATGCAAACTTTGAGGGTACGGTCTCGACCGCTTTATGGGAGCCGGCTTCTTGGAGTCGGCCTTCTTGCGACCGGCTTCTCGAAGTCGGCCCTCTCCAAAGCTTTCTTCATGAGGGCTAAAGTCGGGCCGCCTTCCGAAAGCCGGCCTGGATGACAGCCAGCAAGGGGAAGGCGGCCCCATGTCTTGGGTTCTTGAGAGTCGGACGGGCTCGTAATTTTTTCAGAAGGGCCAGGGGAAGCCAGCTAGGCTACCCATGGCTATTTACTCCGACATTGACATAGTATTTGTGGCAAAGCCACCGTTCATAATTCTTTCATACATGTCACTCTTGATTCATTGCATATCCCGGTACACCGCCGGAGGCATTCATATAGAGTCATATTTTGTTTTAAGTATCGAGTTGTAATTGTTGAGTTGTAAGAAAAATAAAAGTGTGATGATCATCATTATTAGAGCATTGTCCCAGTAAGGAAAGGATGATGGAGACTATGATTCCCCCACAAGTCGGGATGAGACTCCGGACAAAAAAATAAAAAATAAAATAAAAGAGGCCAAAGAAGCCCAAATATAAAAAAAGAGGCCATAAAAAAGAGAAAAGGCCCAAATAAATAAATAAATAAAATGATGAGAGAAAAAGAGAGAAGGGACAATGCTACTATCCTTTTACCACACTTGTGCTTCAAAGTAGCACCATGATATTCATGATAGAGAGTCTCCTATGTTATCACTTTCATGTACTAGTGGGAATTTTTCATTATAGAACTTGGCTTGTATATTCCAATCATGGGCTTCCTCAAAATGCCCTAGGTATTCATGAGCAAGCAAGTTGGATGCACACCCACTTAGTTTATTTTGTTGAGCTTTCATATACTTATAGCTCTAGTGCATCCGTTGCATGGCAATCCCTACTCACTCACATTGATATCTATTGATGGGCATCTCCATATCCCGTTGATACGCCTAGTTGATGTGAGACTATCTTCTCCCTTTTTGTCTTCTCCACAACCACCATTCTATTCCACCTATAAGTGTTATATCCATGGCTCACGCTCATGTATTGCGTGAAGATTGAAAAAGTTAGAGAACACCAAAAGTATGAAACAATTGCTTGGCTTGTCATCGGGGTTGTGCATGATTTAAGTATTTTGTGTGGTGAAGATGGAGCATAGCCAGACTATATGATTTTGTAGGGATAACTTTCTTTGGCCATGCTATTTTGAGAAGACATAATTGCTTTGTTAGTACGCTTGAAGTATTATTATTTTTTTGTCAATATTAAACTTTTGTCTTGAATCTTTCGGATCTGAATATTCATACCATAATTAAGAAGAATTACATTCAAATTATGCCAAGTAGCACTCCGCATCAAAAATTCTGTTTTTATCATTTACCTACTCGAGGACAAGCTGGAATTAAGCTTGGGGATGCTTGATACGTCTCCAACGTATCTATAATTTTTGATTGCTCCATGCTATATTATTTACGGGAACGTGATTTTCTCAACGAACAAGACCCAGGAGACTTGGACCCTACGTCAAGACACAAAATAGGAGGCCACGAGGTAGGGGGTGCGCCTACCCCCCCCCCCCCCCAGGCGCGCCCTCCACCCTCGTGGGCCCCCTGTTGCTCCACCGACGTACTCCTTCCTCCTATATATACCTACGTACCCCCAAACGATCAGATACGGAGCCAAAAACCTAATTCCACCGCCGCAACTTTCTGTATCCACGAGATCCCATCTCGGGGCCTATTTCGGAGCTCCGCTGGAGGGGGCATCGATCACGGAGGGCTTCTACGTCAACACCATAGCCCGTCCGATGAAGTGTGAGTAGTTTATCTCAGACCTACGGGTCCATACTTATTAGCTAGATGGCTTCTTCTCTCTTTTTGGATCTCAATACAATGTTCTCCCCCTCTCTTGTGGAGAACTATTCGATGTAATCTTCTTTTTGCGGTGTGTTTGTTGAGATCGATGAATTATGGGTTTATGATCAAGTTTATCTATGAACAATATTTGAATCTTCTTTGAATTCTTTTATGTATGATTGGTTATCTTGGCAAGTCTCTTCAAATTATCAGTTTGGTTTGGCCTACTAGATTGATATTTCTTGCAATGGGACAAGTGCTTAGCTTTGGGTTCAATCTTGCGGTGTCCTTTCCCAGTGACAGTAGGGGCAGCAAGGCACGTATTGTATTGTTGCCATCGAGGATAACAAGATGGGGTTTTCATCATATTGCATGAGTTTATCCCTCTACATCATGTCATCTTGCATAAGTCGTTACTCTGTTTTTAACTTAATACTCTAGATGCATGCTGGATAGCGGTCGATGAGTGGAGTAATAGTAGTAGATGCAGGCAGGAGTCGGTCTACTTGTCTCGGACGTGATGCCTATATACATGATCATACCTACATATTCTCATAACTATGCTCAATTCTGTCAATTGCTCAACAGTAATTTGTTCACCCACCGTAGAATACTTATGCTCTCGGGAGAAGCCACTAGTGAAACCTATGGCCCCCGGGTCTATCTTTATCATATTAATCTCCTACTACTTAGTTATTTCCTTTGCTTTTTACTTTGCCTTTACTTTACTTTGCATCTTTATCACAAAAATACCAAAAAATATTATCTTATCTTATCTATCAGATCTCACTCTCGTAAGTGGCCGTGTAGGGATTGACAACCCCTATTCGCGCTGGTCGCGAGGATTTATTTGTTTTGTGCAGGTACGAGGGACTCGCGCGTAGCCTCCTACTGGATTGATACCTTGGTTCTCAAAAACAGAGGGAAATACTTACGCTACTTTGCTGCATCATCCCTTCCTCTTCAGGGAAAACCAACGCAGTGCTCAAGAGGTAGCACCGGTAACAAGATTGAACCAGGTATGAGGATACTGACGATTGAATCTCGGGCAAGTAATATACCCATGACAAAGGGAACAACGTATGTTGTTATGCGGTTTGACCGATAAAGATCTTCATAGAATATGTAGGAGCCAATATGAGCATCCAGGTTCCTCTATTGGTTATTGACCGAAGATGAGTCTTGGTCATGTCTACATAGTTCTCGAACCCGTAGGGTCTGCACGCTTAACGTTCTGTGAGAATTTGTATTATGAGTTATGTGATTTGATGAACGAAGTTTGTTCGGAGTCCCAGACGAGATTGGGGACATGACAAGGAGTCTCGAAATGGTCGAGATGTAAAGATCGATATATTGGAAGGCTATATTCGAACATCGGAAAGGTTCCGAGTGATTCGGGTATTTTTCGGAGTAGCGGAGAGTTACGGGAATTCGTATTGGGCCTTAATGGACCATGCGGGAAAGGAGAGAAAGGCCTCAAGGGTGGTCGCGCCCCTTACCCATGGACTGGTCCGAATTAGACTAGGGAAAGGGGGCGCCCCCTTCCTTCCTTCTCCTTCTCCCTTCCCTTTTTCCTATTCCATGTAGGAGGTGAAATCCTACTAGGACTAGGGAGTCCTAGTAGGACTCCACACTTTGGGCGCCCTATGAGGGCCGGCCTCCTCCTCCCTCCATCCTTTTTATACGTGGCCAGGGGACACCCCATAGACACACAAGTTGATCATTGATCTCTTAGCCGTGTGCGGTGCCCCCCTCCACCATAATCCACCTCGGTCATATCGTAGCGGTGCTTAGGTGAAGCCCTATTCCAGTAGCACCATCATCACGCTATCGTGATGATGAAGCTCTCCCTCGACACTCTGCTAGATCGTGAGTTCTTGGGACGTCACCGAGCCGAAAGTGTGCAGATCGCGGAGGTGCCACACTTTCGGTACTAGGATTGGTCGATCGTGCAGACGTACGACTACATCAACCGCGTTGTCATAACGCTTCTACTTACGGTCTACGAGGGTACGTGGACAACACTCTCCCCTCTCATTGCTATGCATCACCATGATCTTGCGTGTGCGTAGGAAATTTTTGAAATTACTGTGTTCCCCAACAGTGGTATCAGAGCCAGGTTTATGTGTATATGTTATATGCATGAGTAGAACACAAAGGAGCTGTGGGTGTGGTTATATACATATTTGTTGTCATCACTAGTTGATTCTTGATTCGGCGGTATTGTTGGATGAAGCGGCCTAGACCGATATTACGCGTACGCTTACGCGAGACTGGTTCTACCGACGTGCTTCGCACACAGTGGCTGGTGGGTGTCAGTTTCTCCAACTTTAGTTGAATCAGATTCAATGAACAGGGTTCTTTCTGAAGATCAAAGAGCAATCGCTATACCGCTTTGTGGTTTTTGATGCATAGGTAAGAATGATTCTTGCTCAGCCCGTAGCAGCCTCGTAAAACTTGCAACAACAAAGTAGAGGACGTCTAACTTGTTTTTGCAGGGCTTGTTGTGATGTAATATGGTCAAGATGTGATGAAATATAAGTTGTTGTATGAGATGATCATGTTTTGTTGAAGTTATCGGCAACTGGCAGAAGCCTTATGGTTGTCTCTTTATTTCATCAGATGCAAACGCCAAATAATTGCTTTACTTTATCGCTATGCGGTAGCAATAGTTGCAAGAGCAATAGTTGGCGAGACGACCATGTGATGACACATTGATAGAGATCAAGATAATGGAGATCATGGTGTCATGCCGGTGATGATAGAGATCATGACGGTACTTTGGAGATGGAGATCAAAGGTGCAAGATGAACATGGCCATATCATGTCACATATTTTGATTGCATGTGATGTTTATCCTTTATCCATCTTATTTTGCTTAGTTCGGCGGTAGCATTATAAGATGATCTCGCACTAAATTTCAAGGTATAAGTGTTCTCCCTGGGTATGCACCGTTGCGACAGTTCATCGTGCCGAGACACCACGTGATGATCGGGTGTGATAAGCTCTACGTTCACATACAACGGGTGCAAGCCAATTTTGCACATGTGGATTACTCGGGTTAAACTTGATGAGCCTAGCATATGCAAATATGGCCTCGTAACACTGGAGACCGAAAGGTCGAGCGTGAATCATATAGTAGATATGATCAACATAGTGATGTTCACCATTGAAAACTACTCCATCTCACGTGATGATCGGACATGGTTTAGTTGATTTGGATCATGTGATCATTTAGATGACTAGAGGGATGTCTATCTAAGTGGGAGTTTTTAAGTAATATGATTAATTGAACTTTAATTTATCATGAACTTAGTCCTGATAGTATTTGCATAACTATGTTGTAGATTAATAGCTCGCGATGTAGCTTCCCGTATATTTTTGATATGTTCCTAGAGAAAAACTATGTTGAAAGATGATGGTAGAAATGATGCGGACTAGGTCTGTGATCTGAGGATTATCCTCATTGCTGCACAGAAGAATTATGTCCTTGATGCACCGCTAGGTGACAGACCTATTGCAGGAGCAGATGCAGACGTTATGAACGTTTGACAAGCTCGGTATGATGACTACTTGATAGTTTAGTGCACCATGCTTTACGGCTTAGAACCGGGACTTCAAAAACGTTTTGAATGCCACAGAGCATATAAGATGTTTCAAGAGATGAAATTTGTATTTCAGACTCATGCCCGAGTCGAGAGGTATGAGACCTCTGACAAGTACTTTGCCTACAAGATGGAGGAGAATAGCTCAACCAGTGAGCATGTGCTCAGATTGTCTGAGTACTACAATCGCTTGAATCAAGTGGGAGTTAATCTTCCAGATAAAAAGGTGATTGACAGAATTCTCTAGTCACTATCACCAAGTTACTGGAACTTCGTGATGAACTATAATATGCAAGGGGTGACGAAAACGATTCCCAAAGCTCTTCACGATGCTGAAATCGGCGAAGGTAGAAATCAAGAAAAAGCATCAAGTGTTGATGGTTGACAAGACAACTAGTTTCAAGTAAAAGGGCAAGGTAAAGAAAGGGAGCTTCAAGAAGAATGGCAAGCAAGTTGCCACTCCCATGAAGAATCCCAAAGCTAGACCCAAGCCTGAAACTGAGTGCTTCTACTGCAAAGGAAATGGTCACTGGAAGTGGAACTGCCCTAGATACTTGGCGTATAAGAAGGATGGCAAAGTGAACAAAGTTATATTTGATATACATGTTATTGATGTGTACTTTACTAGTGTTTATAGCAAACCACTCGGTATTTGATACTAGTTCAGTTGCTAAGAGTAGTAACTCAAAACAGGCATTACAAAATAAATAAAGACTAGTTGAGGGTGAGGTGGCGATGTGTGTTGGAAATGATTCCAAGGTTGATAAGATCACCATCGCACACTCCCTTTACCTTCGGGATTAGTGTTGAACCTAAAATAAATGTTATTTGGTGTTTGCGTCGAGCATAATATGATTGGATCATGTTTATTGCAATACGGTTATTCATTTAAGTCAATGAATAAATTGTTATTCTGTTTACATGAATAAAACCTTCCGTCGTCATACACCCAAGGTGAATGGTTTATTGAATCTCGATCATACTGATACACATATTCATAAATTGAAGCCAAAAGATGCAAAGTTAATAATGATAGTGCAACCTATTTGTGGCACTGCCGTTTAGGTCATATTGGTGTAAAGCGCATGAAGAAACTCCATGTTGATGGAATTTTGGAATCACTTGATTATGAATCACTTGATGCTTGCGAACCATGCCTCATGGGAAAGATGACTAAGACTCCGTTCTCCGGAACAATGGAGCGAGCAACTGACTTATTAGAAATAATACATACTGATGTATGCGACCGATAAGTGTTGAGGCTCGCGGCGGGTATCGTTATATTCTGACCTTCACAGATGATTTGAGCAGATATGGGTATATGTACTTAATGAAACATAAGTCTGAAACATTTGAAAAGTTCAAAGAATTTCAGAGTGAAGTGGAAAATCATCATAACAAGAAAATAAAGTTTCTACGATCTGATCGTGGAGGCGAATATTTGAGTTACGAGTTTGGTCTTCATTTGAAACAATGTGGAATAGTTTCGCAACTCACGCCACCTGGAACACCACAGCATAATGGTGTGTCCAAACGTTGTAATCGTATCTTATTGGATATGGTGCGATCTATGATGTCTCTTATCGATTCACCACTATCGTTTTGGGGTTATGCATTAGATACAGCTGCATCCACATTAAATAGGGCACCATCTAAATCCGTTGAGATGACACCGTATGAACATGGTTTGTCAAGAAAACAAAGTTGTCGTTTCTTAAAGTTTGAGGTTGCGATGCTTATGTGAAAAAGTTTCATACTGATAAGCTCGAACCCAAATCGGAGTAGTGCGTCTTCATAGGATACCCAAAAGAAACTGCTGGGTACACCTTCTATCACAGATCTAAAGGGAAGATATTTTGTTGCTAAGAATGGATCCTTTATAGAGAAGGAGTTTCTCTCGAAAGAAGTGAGTGGGAGGAAAGTAGAACTTGATGAGGTAATTGTACCTTCTCCCAAATTGGAAAGTAGTTCATCACAGAAATCAGTTCCAGTGATTCCTACACCAATTAGTAAGGAAGCTAAATGATGATGATCATGAAACTTCAGATCAAGTTACTACCGAACCTCGTAGGTCAACCAGAGTATGGTCCGCACCAGAATGGTACGGTAATCCTGTTCTGGAAGTCATGTTACTAGACCATGACGAACCTACGAACTATGAGGAAGCGATGATGAGCCCAGATTCCGAAAAATGGCTTGAGGCCATGAAATCTAATATGGGATCCATGTATGAGAACAAAGTATGGACTTTGATTGACTTGCTCGATGATCGGTGATTCATTGAGAATAAATGGATCTTCAAGAGGAAGACGAACGCTGATAGTAGTGTTACTATCTACAAAGCTCGAATTGTCGCAAAATGTTTTCGACAAGATCAAGGTGTTGACTATGATGAGATTTTCTCACTCGTATCGATGTTTAAAAGTCTGTCCAAATCATGTTAGTTGTTGCCGCATTTTATGAAATCTGGCAAATGGATGTCAAAACTGCATTCCTTAATGGATTTCTTAAAGAAGAGTTGTATATGATGCAACCAGAAGGTTTTGTCAATCCTAAAGGTGCTAACAAAGTGAGCAAGCTCCAAGGATCCATCTATGGACTAGTGCAAGCATCTCGGAGTTGGAATATATGCTTTGATAAAGTGATCAAAGCATATGGTTTTATACAGACTTGCGGTGAAGCCTGTATTTACAAGAAAGTGAGTGGGAGCACTACAACATTTCTGATAAGTATATGTGAATGACATATTGTTGATCAGAAATAATGTAGAATTTTCTGGAAAGCATAAAGGAGTGTTTGAAATGAGTTTTTCAAAGAAAGACCTCGGTGAAGCTACTTACATATTGAGCATCAAGATCTATAGAGATAGATCAAGACGCTTGATATATTTTCAATGAGTACATACCTTGACAAGATTTTGAAGTAGTTCAAAATAAAACAATCAAAGAAGGAGTTGTTGCCTGTGTTGCAAGGTGTGAAGTTGAGTAAAGACTCAAAACCCGACCACGGCAGAAAATAGAAAGAGAATGAAAAGTCATTCCCTATGCCTCAGTCATAGGTTCTATAAAATATGCTATGGTGTGTACCAGACCTATTGTGTACCTCACCATAAGTTTGGCAAGAGGGTACAATAGTGATCCAGGAGTGGATCACTGGACAGTGGTCAAAAATATCCTTAGTGGAATAAGGAAATGTTCCTCGGTTATGGAGGTGACAAAGAGTTCATCGTAAAGAGTTACGCCGATGCAAGCTTTGACACCGATCTGGATGACACTAAGTCTCGATCTAGATACATATTGAAAGTGGGAGCAATTAGCTAGAGTAGCTCCGTGCAAAGTATTGTAGACATAGAAAATTTGCAAAATACATACGGCTTTGAATGTGGCAGACCCGTTGACTAAATTTCTCTCACAAGCAAAACATGATCACTCTTTGGGTGTTAATCACATAGCGACGTGAACTAGATTATCGACTCTAGTAAACCCTTTGGGTGTTATTCACATGGATATGTGAACTAATCACATAAAGATGTGAACTATTGGTGTTAAATCACATGACGATGTGAACTAGATTATTGACTCTAGTGCAAGTGGGAGACTGAAGGAAATATGCCCTAGAGGCAATAAAGTTGTTATTTATATTTCCTTATATCATGATAAATGTTTATTATTCATGCTAGAATTGTATTAACCGGAAACTTAGTACATGTGTGAATACATAGACAAACAGAGTGTCACTAGTATGCCTCTACTTGACTAGTTCGTTAATCAAAGATGGTTAAGTTTCCTAGCCATGGACAAAGAGTTGTCATTTGATAAGCGGGATCACATCATTAGAGAATGATGTCATTGACTTGACCCATCTGTTAGCTTAGCACGATGATCGTTATAGTTTCATTGTTACTGCTTTCTTCATGACTTATACATGTTCCTCAGACTATGAGATTATGCAACTCCCGAATACCGGACGAACACCTTGTGTGCTATCAAACGTCACAACATAACTGGGTCATTATAAAGATGCTCTACAGGTGTCTCCGATGGTGATTGTTGAGTTGGCATAGATCAAGATTAGGATTTGTCACTCCGTGTATTGGAGAGGTATCTCTGGGCCCTCTCGGTAATGCACATCACTATAAGCCTTGCAAGCATTGTGACTAATGAGTTAGTTGCGGGGTGATGCATTACGGAACGAGTAAATAGACTTGACGGTAATAAGATTGAACTAGGTATGAGGATACCGACGATCGAATCTCGGGCAAGTAACATACCGATGACAAAGGGAACAACGTATTTTGTTATGCGATTTGACCAATAAAAATCTTCGTATAATATGTAGGAGCCAATATGAGCATCCATGTTCCGCTATTGGTTATTGACCGGAGATGAGTCTCGGTCATGTCTACATAGTTCTCGAACCCATAGGGTCTGCACGCTTAACGTTCTGTGACAATTTGTATTATGAGTTATGTAATTTGATGACCGAAGTTTGCTCGGAGTCCCGGATGAGGTCGGGGACATGACGAGGAGTCTCGAAATGGTCGAGACATAAGGATCTATATATTGGAAGGCTATATTCGGACATCGGAAAGGTTCCGAGTGATTCGAGTATTTTCGGAGTACCGGAGAGTTACGGGAATTCGTATTGGGCCTTAATGGGCCATACGGGAAAGGAGAGAAAGGCCTCAAGGGTGGCTGCGCCCCTTCCCCATGGACTGGTCCGAATTGGACTACGGAAAGGGGCGCCCCCTTCCTTCCTTCTCCTTCTCCCTTCCCTTTTTCCTATTCCATGTAGGAGGTGGAATCCTACTAGGACTAGGGAGTCCTAGTAGGAATCCACACTTTGGGCGCGCCCTATGAGGGTCGGCCTCCTCCTCCCTCCATCCTTTATATACGTGGCCAGGGGCACCCCATAGACACACAAGTTGATCATTGATCTCTTAGCCGTGTGTGGTGCCCCACTCCACCATAATTCACCTTGGTCATATTGTAGCGGTGCTTAGGCGAAGCCCTGTTCCAGTAGCATCATCATCACCATCACCACGCCGTCGTGCTGACGAAGCTCTCGCTCGACACTCTGCTGGATAGTGAGTTCTTGGGACGTCACCGAGCCGAACGTGTGCAGATCGCGGAGGTGCCGTACTTTCGGTATTAGGATCGGTCGATCGTGAAGACGTACGACTACATCAACCGCGTTCTCATAACGCTTCCGCTTACGGTCTACGAGGGTACGTGGACAACACTCTCCCCTCTCGTTGCTATGCATCACCATGATCTTGCGTGTGTGTAGGAAATTTTTGAAATTACTGCGTTCCCCAACATAAAGCACCTCAAACATAAAATGATAATAAAAATTACATCAACGTCTCTAGAGCTCAAATTAATAAGTAATGCTAATTTTTTGCATCATTCAATCAAAACAGTACAATCACGCTTAAGAATGTCGAGAACATGCTCTCGACCAGATCCAAGCCACACAGGAGTTCAGCCTTGTGATCTACCAAAATTTCCATAGCATGTCTAGAGAAATTTTGAGTACGAGAATTTCCTAAAAATGGGCTATTGCTTCTGGTGGTACATAACGAAAATTGCCCCAAAGTTGCAACATATTGCCCACCAATGCTGAAGGAAATATGCCCTAGAGGCAATAATAAAGTTTTTATTTATATTTCCTTATATCATGATAAATGTTTATTATTCATGCTGGAATTGTATTAACCGGAAACTTAGTACATGTGTGAATACATAGACTAACAGAGTGTCACTAGTAGGCCTGTACATTAACTAGCTCATTAATCAAAGATGGTTAAGTTTCCTAACCATAGACATGAGTTATCATTTGATTAACAGGATCACATCATTAGAGAATGATGTGATTGACATGACCCATCCGTTAGCTTAGCACTATGATCGTTTAGTTTATTGCTATTGCTTTCTTCATAACTTATACATGTTCCTATGACTATGAGATTATGTAACTCCCGAATACTGGAGGAACACTTTGTGTGCTATCAAATGTCACAACGTAATTGGGTGATTATAAAGATGCTCTAAAGGTGTTTCCAATGGTGTTTGTTGAGTTAGCATAAATCGAGATTAGGATTTGTCACTCCGATGGTCGGAGGGGTATCTCTGGGCCCTCTCGGTAATGCACATCACTATAAGCCTTGCAAGCAATGTGACTAATGAGTTAGTTGCGGGATGTTGCATTATGGAACGAGTAAAGAGACTTGCCGGTAACAAGATTGAACTAGGTATGATGATATCAAAGATCGAATCTCGGTCAAGTAACATACCGATGACAAACGGAACAACGTATGTTGTTATGCGGTTTGACCGATAAAGACCTTCGTAGAATATATAGGAACCAATATGAGCATCCAGGTTCCGCTATGGGTTATTGACCGGAGATGAGTCTTGGTCATGTCTACATAGTTCTTGAACCCGTAGGGTTCGCACGCTTAACGTTCGATGACGATATGTATTGTGAGTTATGTGATTTGATGTACCGAAGGTTGTTCGGAGTCCCGGATGTGATCATGGACATGACAAGGAGTCTCAAAATGGTCGAGACATGAAGATTGATATATTGGAAGGCTATGTTTGGACACCAGAAAGGTTTCGGATTAGTTCGGGCATTTTCCAGAGTACCCGGGGGTTACAGAACCCCCCCCCCCCCCGGGGGCTTAATGAGCCTACATGGGATTTAGTGGAAGAGAGAAGGAGGCGACCAAGAGGTGGGGCGCCCACCCCCCCCCCCCCAAGCCCAATCCAAATTGGGAAGGGGGTCGCCCCCCCTTTCCTTCCTCTCCCTCTTACCTTCCTCCCCCTCCAAGTTGGACTAGGAAAGGAGGGAACCAACTCCTAGTAGGAGTAGGATTCCCCCCTTGGGGCGCGCCATAGGAGGCTGGTCGGCCCCTCCTCCACTCCTTTATATACGGGGGAGGGGGCACCCCATAGACACACAAGTTGATGTCTTAGTCGTGTGCAGTGCCCCCTCCACAGATTTCCACCTCGGTCATATTGTCGTAGTGCTTAGGCGAAGCCCTGCGTCGGTAACTTCATCATCACCGTCACCACGCCGTCATGCTGATGAAACTCTCCCTCGGCCTCAGCTGGATCTAGAGTTTGAGGGTTGTCACCGAGCTGAACGTGTGCAGATCACGGAGGTGCCGTGCATTCGGTACTTGATCGGTTGGATCGCGAAGACATTCGACTACATCAACCACGTTACTTAACGCTTCCGCTTTCGGTCTACGAGGGTGCGTGGATACACTCTCCCCACTCATTGCTATGCTTCTCCTACATAGATCTGCGTAATCGTAGGCACATTTTTGAAATACTACGTTCCTCAACAGTGGTATCAGAGCCAGGTCTATGCGTAGATGTTATATGCACAATTAGAACACAAAGGAGTTGTGGGCGTGGGTATATACATATTGCTTGCCGTCACTAGTTGTTTCTTGATTCGGCGGTATTATTGGATGAAGCGGCCCGGACCGACATTACATGACCGCATTCATGAGACTGGTTCTACTGAAGTGCTTTGCACACAGGTGGCTGGCGGGTGTCAGTTTCTCCAACTTTAGTTGAATCGGATTCAATGAACCGGGTTCTTTCTGAAGATCAAAAAGCAATCACTATTCCGCGTTGTGGTTTTTGATGCGGTAGGTAAGAACAGTTCTTGCTAAGCCCGTAGCAGCCACGTAAAACTTGCGACAACAAAGTAGAGGACGTCTAACTTGTTTTTGCAGGGCATGTTGTGATGATATGGTCAAGACGTGATTATATAAATTGTTGTATGAGGTGATCATGTTTTGTAACACAGTTATCGGCAATTGGCAGGAGCCATATGGTTGTCGCTTTATTGTATGCAATGCAATCGCCATGTAATTGCTTTACTTTATCACTAAGCGGTAGTGATAGTCGTAGAAGGAATAGTTGGCAAGACGACAACGATGCTACGATGGAGATCAAGGTGTCAAGCCTGTGACGATGGAGATCATGACGGTGCTTTGGAGATGGAGATCAAAGGCACAAGATGGAGATCAAAGGCACAAGATGATGATGGCCATATCATATCACTTATATTGATTGCATGTGATGTTTTGTAACACCCCGGATGTAACTTGCCATATTTGTACTCCAACTCTTGCCATTTTCGGCGTTAAGTTATGGGATTCCTTCATGGTTGGGTTTTGTCTTCGTTTTGCATTTTGTTCATGTCTTGCATTTCATATCATGTCATCATGTGCATCTCATTTGCATATGTGTTCGTCTCATGCATCCGAGCATTTTCCCCGTTGTTCGTTTTGCAATCCGACACTCCTACGTCCTCCGGCGCCCCCTTTTGTCTCTTTTCATGAGCGGGTGTTAAACGTTCTCGGAATGGACCGAGATTTGCCAAGCGGCCTTGGTACACCACCGGTAGACCGCCTGTCAAGTTTCGTGCCATTTGGAGTCCATTTGATACTCCAACTGTTGACCGGGGAACCGTAAAGGCCTCGTGTGTGTTGCAGCCCAACACCCCTCCAAAGCGGCCCAATAACCCATCCAAACCTATCCCATGTCCTCCGTCGTCGGATCACGATCGCGTGGCCGAAAACTACACCTCATTTGGACACTCCCACCTCCTTCTAGCTATAAATAGGTGCCCCCTCCTCCAAATTCGTGGACGAAACCCTAAAAAATTGCCCTCCGCCGCCGCCAGACGTTTCTCCCCACCGGTCGGACGTGTCCGCTCCCTCTCCGCCGCCACATGTTGGTTGCCCATTCGCCGGGACAGCCACGCCCACTTTCCCCGTGCCGCCGCCCGTGCCGGCCCCGCCGGGGCCCAGGCGGGGCCCTCCCGGCCCATGCGTGTCGCCGCCGCCCGTCCTGCACCCCGCCGCCCGCGACCTCGCTCCGCCGCCTCGGTTCGAACGTCGCCGCCCCTCGTCGCTTTCCCTTGCCGCCGGACGCATGTCCGCCTTCACCGATCTAGCCGCCTGCCGGAACCGCGCCCCGTCCGCCGTCCATCGCAGCGCCCGACCACCGCTGGCGCCGCCCGGCTCCGGCGCCACCCCATCCTCCTCCGGCCACCCGGATCCGGCCTCTCCCCGCCGTCCCCGACGAACTCCGGTGAGCTCACCGGTCAACCTCGAAGTCCGTGCTCGAAGCCCCAGATCCAGATCTGGAAGACTAGTGTTGACCTCGTTTTCCCACTAAGTCATTTTATGTTTGCATTTTGAAGCCCTGTTCATCATGCCATAACTTCTCATGAGTAGCTCCATTTCGTGCGTGTGTTATATCAAAATGTTCATCATGATGTGCTCTTTATTTTGTTCCATTGTGACATGCTTGTTTGAGTCCATATTGATGCCCAAATAGTTGATGCAAGAGTGTTATAAAATGTTAGATGCTGATTCTTAGCAGAGTATGAGCATTTGTCATTTTTGCTACATTTGTTGTGTGCTGCATATGGACTTGAGCTCTGCATGTGTTTTGGGCTATGCCATGCCATCTTTACAGGGGTGTATGCCATGTATTTTTGTGATCTTTGTGGTGACTAGCACAAGCATGCAAATTAGCTCTCGTGATATTGCTGTTTTCAGGGACTTAGAATTTCACCAAGTCTTTTCCCTACTGTTATTTTTATGTCATGTATTCATGATGCTACAGAGTGATCCATGCTTGTTTTGAGTATCTTCAATAAGGATGATTTTGACATATGGTTATACTCTATCCATCCATGCCCCTGATTGCAATTATGGATTGCCCTAGCATGACTTAATCTTGCTCTACCTTTGCTATAAAATGTTCCTGGCAGATTGTTTACATGTTAATCAATTTTGCCATGGTTGTTGTAGTTGAACCAAGCATGCTATAAACTTGTTCTTGCCTTGGCTAGCTTCTTGAACATGCCATCTTGCTGATGCTATGCTTATTTTGTCATGCAATGCCTTGTATTGAGTGAATCGAGCTCGCGAAGATGTCTTCATAATTCTGTTTATGCCATGCCCAGTTTTCTGCTAAGTCTGAATCTGTTAACGAAACTTGCTATGTTTACATGGGTGCCATCATATCTTCTGATCCTTTTTGGCTTTTGGTCAGTAAGGGACTTTTGTGCTACGCTTTGAGTAGATTCATGCCATGCCTTGTATTGCTATGATCTGATCCTATAGCATGTTGTTTGCTTGCTCTAAACATTTCTTCCTAATGTTAATTCCTGGCATGTTAGTATTTTCACCAAGTCTATGAAGCTGATATCTTTTGCACTTTTGCCATGCTTGTTTGAACCTGCTCTTGTGTGATTTAGCCGTAGCTCAGTGTTCATCTTTTGTCAAGCATCTTCAGTAGATCACTGCCATGTGCTTTGTTGTTATGTTGGAGTGCAGTAGCTCAGTTTCTTGTTGCATTCTAGGTGGCATTGTGTTGTTAATCGCAGAATTGTGTCATTCTTGTTTTGCTTGCCATTTGCAAAGCGTGCATACGATTCCGGTGATCTTTATATCGATTTCGACCGAAATCATCTCATCTTTCCAGCGGCGCACTTGGTTTGCCAAGTTGATGTCTGGTTCATTCTTTCCCTTCCGAAGCACGCATATGCATTGCATATCACATCCCGCATATCATGCCATGTTTTGCATCATGTTGCTTGCGCATTGCACCGTGGTTGATTGTTGTTTCCTTTGCTTGTGTTCTTGCCTTGGGTAGAGCCAGGAGACGAGTGCGTGATCGAGGAACCCATTGAGAATGCTTACGAGGATCAAGCTTTCGTCAACTCTGAGAACTTTGCAGGCAAGATGACCATACCCTCGAAATCACTTCTATCTTTGCTTGCTAGTTGCTCGCTCTATTGCTATGCCGTGATACCTACCACTTGCTATATCATGCCTCCCATATTGCCATGTCAAGCCTCTAACCCACCTTTCCTAGCAAACCGTTGTTTGGCTATGTTACCGCTTTGCTCAGCCCCTCTTATAGCGTTGCTAGTTGCAGGTGAAGATGGAGTTTGTTCCATGTTGGAACATGGATACTGTTGGGATATCATTATTATTATATCTTGTTTACTTTAATGCACCCATATACTTGGTAAAGGGTGGAAGGCTCGTCCTTTTGCCTGGTGTTTTGTTCCACTCTTGCCGCCCTAGTTTCCGTCATACCGGTGTTATGTTCCTTGATTTTGCGTTCCTTACGCGGTTGGGTGTTATGGGAACCCCTTGACAGTTCGCCTTGAATAAGACTCCTCCAGCAAGGCCTAACCTTGGTTTTACCATTTGCCACCTAAGCCTTTTTCCCTTGGGTTCCGTGGACTCAAGGGTCATCTTTATTTTAAACCCCCGGGCCAGTGCTCCTCTGAGTGTTGGTCCAAACTAGAGCCCCTTGCAACGCCACCTCGAGGAAACTTGAGGTTTGGTTTTAGTTGTACGGATTGCTTATCCGGTGTGCCCTGAGAATGAGATATGTGCAGTTCCTATCGGGATTTGTCGGCACATTCGGGCGGCTTTGCTAGTCTTCTTTTACCATTGTCGAAATGTCTTGTAACCGGGATTCCGAGTCTAGTCGGGTCTTCCTGGGAGAAGGAATATCCTTCGTTGACCGTGAGAGCTTGTGATGGGCTAAGTTGGGACACCCATGCAGGGTTTTGAAGTTTCGGAAGCCATGCCCGTGGTTATGGTCAGATGGGAATTTGTTAATATCCGGTTGTACAAAACTTGACACTTGACTTAATTAAAATGAATCAACCGCGTGTGTAGCCGTGATGGTCTCTTTTTGGCGGAGTCCGGGAAGAGAACACGGTCTCGTGTTATGCTTGAACGTAAGTAGCTTCAGGATCACTTCTTGATCTTTATAGCTTCTCGACCGTGCTTTGCTTCTCTTCTCACTCTCATTTGCGTAAGTTAGCCACATATATGCTAGTGCTTGTTGCAGCTCCACCTCACTACCCCTTTCCTACCTTAAGCTTAAATAGTCTTGATCGCGAGGGTGTGAGATTGCTGAGTCCCTGTGACTCACAGATTACTTCAAAACAGATGCAGGTGCCGATGATGCCAGTGCAGGGGACGCGACCGAACTCAAGTGGGAGTTCGACGAGGATTCGGGACGTTACTATGTGTATTTTCTGGACGATCAGTAGAGGAGCCCAGTTGGGGCGATCGGGGATTTAGCATTTGGGGTTGTCTTTCTTTATTTTGGTTCCGTAGTCGGACCTTGATTGTATTATGGATGATGTAATGCTATAATTATGTATTGTGTGAAGTGGCGATTGTAAGCCAACTCTTTATCCCTTTCTTATTCAGTACATGGGATGTGTAAAGATTACCCCTCTTGCGACATGCCTACTATGCAGTTATGCCTCTAAGTCGTGCTCCGACACGTGGGAGATATAGCCGCATCATGGGTGTTACATGTTTATCCTTTATGCATCTTATTTTGCTTAGTACAGCGGTAGCATTATAAGATGATCTCTCACTAAATTTCAATGTATAAGCGTTCTCCCTGAGTATGCACCATTGCTACAGTTCGTCGTGCCGAGACACCACGTGATGGTCGGGTGTGATAAGCTCTACGTTCACATACAACGGGTGCAAGCCAGTTTTGCGCAAGCAGAATACTCAGGTTAAACTTGACGAGCCTAGCATATGAAGATATGGCCTCGAAACACTAAGACCGAAAGGTCGAGCATGAATCATATAGTAGATATGATCAGCATAGTGATGTTCACCATTGAAAACTACTCCATCTCACGTGATGATCGGACATGGTTTAGTTGATATGGATCACGTGATCACTTAGATGATTAGAGGGATGTCTATCTAAGTGGGAGTTCTTAAGTAATATGATTAATTGAACTTTAATTTATCATGAACGTAGTACCTGATAGTATTTTGCATGTCTATGTTGTTGTAGATAAATGGTCTGTGTTGTTGTTCCGTTGAATTTTAATGCATTCCTAGAGAAAGCTAAGTTGAAAGATGATGATAGCAACTACACAGACTGGGTCCGTAACTTGAGGATTATCCTCATTGATGCACAGAAGAATTACGTCCTGGAAGCACCGCTAGGTGGCAAACCCGCTATAGGAGCAACTCCAGATGCTATGAACTCCTGGCAGAGCAATGTTGATGACTACTCGATAGTTTAGTGTGCCATGCTTTACGGCTTAGAACCGGGACTTCAACGACATTTTGAACGTCATGGAGATATGAGATGTTCTAAGAGTTGAAGTTAATATTTCAAGAAAATGCCCGGATTGAGAGATATGAAGTCTCCAAATAAGTTCTACAGCTGCAAAATGGAGGAGAATAGTTCTGTCAGTGAGCACACACTCAGAATGTCTGAGTACCACAATCACTTGACTCAGCTGGGAGTTAATCTTCCAGTTGATAGTGTCATTGACAGAGTTCTTCGATCACTGTCACCAAGCTATAAAAGCTTCATGATGAACTATAATATGCAAGGGATGGATAAGACAATTCCCGAGCTCTTCACGATGCTAAAGGCTGCGGAGGTAGAAATCAAGAAGGAGCATCAAGTGTTGATGGTCAACAAGACCACCAGTTTCAAGAACGAGGGCAAAGGGAAGAAGAGGAACTTCAAGAAGAACGGCAAGCAAGTTGCTGCTCAAGTAAAGAAGCCTAAGTCTGGACCTAAGCCTGAGACTGAGTGCTTCTACTGCAAAGGGACTGGTCACTGGAAGCAGAATTTCCCCAAGTATTTGGTGGATAAGGAGGATGGCAAAGTGAAAGGTATATTTGATATACATGTTATTGGTGTGTACCTTACTAATGCTCGCAGTAGCGCCTGGGTATTTGATACTGGTTCTGTTGCTAATATTTGCAGCTCGAAACATGGGCTATGGATTAAGTGAAGATTGGCTAAGGACGAGGTGACGATGCACGTGGGAAATGGTTCCAAAGTTGATGTGATCGCCATTGGCACGCTACCTCTACATCTACCTTCGGGATTAGTTTTAGACCTGAATAATTGTTATTTGGTGCCAGCGTTAAACATGAACATTATATATGGATCTTGTTTGATGCGAGACGGTTATTCATTTAAATCGGAGAATAATGGTTGTTCTATTTATATGAGTAATATCTTTTATGGTCATGCATCCTTGATGAGTGATCTATTTTTACTAAATCTTGATAGTAGTGATACACATATTCATAGTATTGAAGCCAGAAGATGTAAGTTTAATAATGATAGTGCAACTTATTTGTGGCACTGCCGTTTAGGTCATATTGGTGTAAAGCGCATGAAGAAACGCCATGCTGGTGGGCTTTTGGAATCACTTGATGCTTGCGAGCCATGCCTCATGGGCAAGATGACTAAGACTCCATTCTCCGGAACAATGGAGCGAGCAACGGACTTGTTGGAAATAATATATACTGATGTATGCGGTCCGATGAGTGTTGATTCTCGCGGCGGGTATCGTTATTTTCTGACCTTCACAAATGATTTGAGCAGATATGGGTATGTCTACTTGATGAAACATAAGTTTGAAACATTTGAAAAGTTCAAAGAATTTCAGAGTGATATAGAAAATTATCGTAACAAGAAAATAAAGTTTCTATGATCTGATCGTGGAGGTGAATATTTGAGTTATGAGTTTGGTCTTCATTTGAAACAATGTGAAATATTGAAGAGGTATCTATGTACCCTCTCGGTAATACACATCATAAGCTTGCAAGAAAATGACGAAGGAGTTAGTCACGAGGTGATGTATTATGGAACGAGTAAAGAGACTTACCGATAACGAGATTGAACTAGGTATGAAGATATCAACGATCAAATTTCGGACAAATAACATACTGATGGACAAAGGGAATTACGTATGTTGCCATAATGGTTCGACCGATAAAGATCTTTGTAGAATATGTAGGAGCCAATATGGGCATCCAGGTTCCGCTATTGGTTATTGACCGGAGAGGTGTCTCGGTCATGTCTACATAGTTCTCGGACCCGTAGGGTCCGCACGCTTAGTGTTCGATGACGATATAGTATTATATGAGTTATGTGATTTGGTGACTGAATATTGTTCGGAGTCCTGGATGAGATCACGAACATGACGCGGAGTCTCGAAATGGTAGAGAGGTAAAGATTCATATATATAGGACGATAAGATTGGGACACCTGAATTTTTTGGGGGGTAGCGGGTACTTAACGGGTCACCGGAAGGGGTTCCGGGCACCCCCGGCAAAAGTTATGGGCCTTATGGGCCAAGAGAGGAAACGCACCAGCCACAAGGGGCTAGTGCGCCCCCCATAGCAGGCCGGCCTAAGGAGGAGAAGGAAAGGTGGGAGGAAAAGAAAAGTGTGGATTAGGATGCTCACTTCCTTCCCTCTCCCCCCTCTTTCCTTCCCCCTTGGGAATACATGGCAGGGGGGCGCGGCCAGGGCAGGAGCCCTAGGGCCGGCCGGCCACCAATGTGGCACGCTAGGCTGCCTCCACTCCCCCTCCCACTTATATATATGTGGGAAGGGGCGCCTAGCACACCCTAGACAATTGTCTAGCCGTGTGCGGCGCCCCCCTCCACCGTTTACAGTCCCGGTCATATTTTCATAGTGCTTAGGTGAAGCCCTGCGGAGATCACTTCACTGTCACCGTCACCACATCGTCGTGCTGACGGAACTCATCTACTACCTCGGCGTCTTGCTGGATCAAGAAGGCGAGGGACGTCATCAAGCTGAACGTGTGCAGAACAAGGAGGTGCCGTGCATTCGGTACTTGATTGGTTGAAGCGCGAAGAAGTTCAACTACATCAACCGCGTTGTGAAACGCTTCCGCTTACGGTCTACGAGGATACGTAGACACACTCTTTCCCTCGTTGCTATGTATCTCTATGGATAGATCATTGCGTGTGCGTAGATTTTTTTTTCTTTTTCATGCAATGATTCCCAACAACTCCATCTAAAAGTGAAGCATGAACATTGAGCTTTACTTGACCCAAGACCCAACACTGGTGGTAACCAAGGGGTAGATGTTGGAGTAGTAGGCTCAACCCGTGTTGGTATCACATCTGGAAAAGCAAGTATGTGCATGGTACTTACCCTTTACGAGATCAAATTTTTTCTTCGTTTCAGTTGACTGTACTGTTGATAGGTAAGAATCAATAAAACAGGCAGACACGTCAACTTGGGGGGGGGGGGGGGGGGGGGGGGAGGGGTGTTGAGTGCACCAACTCATTACCGACGTACCAAATTCAACATAACCTCATCATCGAACCCTACTCTCATCATCAAAAGCATGGCATAGGTAGATGAACCACTCATCACAAGGAGTAACGACACTCACATCCCGCATCAACAAGACCTTAGACATAGCATGCCAGAGCAATCTCGTCTTATTGTATGCACAAAAAATATGAAAAGAGTCCTCCTCCATGCCTCATAGAGGACATAGTGAGCAAAGCTCCAAGTCACGCTTCTTTTTGTTGCACCATGTCGCAAGTGAGTCCATGGCTAGCCTTCTAGCAAAGGTGAGTACTTTGGAGGGCGCTGCACTATACCATATCAATTTCCAGACATCACGATTTCCATCAGGATGGGAACTAGAGGAAGCAATGTTACCATTATTTAACTCATCAGAAGCTAAACGGCAAGAGTTACGGGCCAAAATATTCTTGATTTCTCTAGAGCCCACGCAATAAACTCCTCGTCAAAACTATGAGAAGGTCGAACCTTTTGGATCTCACAGATGTCAACTGGAAGAAAAAAAAACTACTGCAATTTTGTATTATCTCAGTTCCATTGTGGCCCATAAGCTCACAGACCCACTTATACCTACACCGCCCTTCCGGAGAGATGAGACCTCCAGTAGGAACACGTGCAATCGAGCAATCCCGCCATATTCTAACTTCTCGACCATTTACAATCCTCCAAATTAGTCCCTTTTTCAAAAGTTCAAGCCCATGGAAAATAGCCTGCCTTGTCGATGAAGGGTTCCCTGTAAGGATTGTATCCTCCGATTTACCATTTGGGTAATACTTAGCCTTCATCAAATGAGAACAGAGACATGGTAAGCTAAGAGACGCCCAGCCTGTCGCGCCAACAAAGCCTGGTTAAAAAGCTTGAAATCTCTTAATCCTAGGCTACCCTGGCACTTCGGTCTGGTCATCCTGTCCCAAGCATACTGGTGTGTTTTCCTCTTCCCATGTCTGCGCTCCAGCAATAATTTTGTACCAAACGGTTCAGGTCATCACAGACACCAAGTGGTAGCTTGAAAACACTCATAATATAATTCGGAATTGACTCGACGACCGACTTAATGACTACCTCTTTACCTGCCTGAGTAGGGTCACCATCAAAAGAAAACAAACATTTTGTAAGTTTAACTTGTAGGTTCTACAATTTACCCTTTGTCATTCTCCCATAAGGGGTGGGAGGCCCCTGATATTTTTCTTCAAAACGAGAGGTGGTGACTTGCAGTGCACCCTTAACAGCATATGTGCCATTTTTAGGACAAAAGTTACCAAAGAGGACTGGACATTTATGGTGGTTGACGAGTTTCCCAGTTGCATGACCATACACTTCTATAAAAAAAATCCAACATGATTTGCTTGCTGAACACCGGCTTTGAAGAACAGCAATGTATCATCAGCAAACAATAAATGTGAGATACCAAGAGCCCTTCTTGTGATTTTGAGTGGAGAAATATTTTCTGACATAATCCTTTCATTAATGAGAGTAGAGAGATCAGCAACAAACAAGAACAAATAAGAGGATGACGGATCACCATGCCAAAGCCCACGCATCGGTTTAAAAGAATCTAAGTTGATGCCATTAAATTTTACGGAATATCTCATCGAGGTCACACAAGACATAATCCGTTCGACCTATCGGTGAGTGAAGCCTTTTGCATCAGTTGCTTAAGGTTATTCCAATCAAGCCGATTATATGCCTTGGAGAGATCAAGTTTATAAGCACATTAACTTTTTATGGGATCCTTCTCCTGCTTTATGTGATGGATACACTCAAAGGCCACTTGAGCATTATCGGTGATCATACGTCTTGGAATGAAAGCACTTTCAGAGGGAGAAATAATATCATCCAGAACTGGCCTAAGCCTATTGACTAGGCACTTTGGAATAACTTTGTAAATAACATTGCATAAGCTAATAGAACGAAAATCAGTATTTTTTTTACCAGGTTCTGAAATTTTGGGTCATGACAATAACCGTGCCATTTACCACTGGTGGCAGGTTATGTATGCCTTACGAGCAGACAAGCACAACAATCCAAATCACAATTCTTGGAATCGAAGTGTACTATTAGTCAGAGGCTTGGGCACCCAAGGCCGCTTTCTTCTTGGCCGCCTTGGCCTCGCTGTACTCGCCGTAGGAGTAGGAGGCGAGGCCCCAGAGCGAGAGCGCGAGCGCCACGCCCTTCTCGCTGGTGAACTTCTCGTGCAGGAAGATGACGGCCAGCACCTCTGTGACCGGGATGAAGACGGCGATGAGGATCCCGGCGAACAGGGTGTGGACGCAGAAGATGACGCCCACGGCGCCCAGGAAGAAGAACTGCCACAGGATGGCGCTCCACACCAGCACCGTGTAGTACCGGGCCTCCCCTAGCTCGAATGTCTGCGCTTCCCTTGAGATCGCCTGCACGCACACACCACACACACAAAACATCTATTAGTATGTGTGTCTGCCTTGCCTTTTTTTGTGAGCAATTAGTACTATGTGTAGTACTCTTTCTGTAAACTGATATATAAGATCTTTTAGATCAGTAGTACTTTGCGTCTGCTTTTAGGCGTGGTCTAACTAACTGCGACATATGGAGAAACGCGGAAGTGCACGAGCAAAAGCATGATTTTTGATAGTGTCTAACTATGGTGACGCTGGCGCACTCAGTTACTGTCTGAGCTAGTTGTCCATATATGAGCCGTCCATCGAAAGTAGGAGGAGGATTTTCTTAACAAAGAAAGTAGGACGCTGTAATTATTCATGAGACACTTCCTGGAGTATTATTTTTGTACTCCCCCACCCCATGTTATTACAACGAGGCAACAAAGATATTGACTGTTCACAGCGCTCGACCAAGCCAAAGTAGCTGAGTCAGTCAGTCAGATAAGTACCAAAAGCCAACATAGCCAACATGTACATGATCACCGGTCCTAGCTGGAATGCGCTCGCAGATAGAAGCTTTGCCGATCTTCGGGGATCTTCCTAGTATCTTCTTTTATAGGAGGACGTGATTATCCATGATTCGCCCAACAAAGAAAGCCTTTCCATCTGACTGTTCCACGTTGGTTTTGCATCATGCCTAGCTAGCTTTTCCTATTACTAAAAAAGTCACGCAGCAATGTGTCTTATATGACGATTGATTGGGGGTGGGCCACGAGCATTGCTGCACAGACGACAGTCCCTGCACGATTCATGGACGACAAAGCCAGCTGAGCCTTTCATCACATCTGACGCGTGGTGCAAGGATCGTGCAAGGACCGTCGTTCGTCAAGTATTTTCGGTGGGCCACGCTCATGTCCGTCAAATTGTGTCGTCCAGATATTATTGTGTGCTCCCGTCCAAAAAAAAGAAGATAATATTCTGTCGTCCAGAACTTGTGCGTGGCAGTATCAAGCGGTGAAACAACATTTTTCTTGTGTGGGGGCTGGGGGTCTAGATCGATGATTCCTTGGTTTTCTTCACTGAAACCGTGTGGTATCTCCACTTAGAGCATCTCCAATAAGCCAACGGCCATTCGCGCGCCTAATGTCGCTTTTGGGTTGCAGCTGCGACGATGATGGGATGGCATCCATCCATGAAAAGAGAGGCTAGGAAGCAACGGCCGCCTGTAGCCACCATCAATGACCTGATTCCCGTGGGTTCCGATCGCTCGTTGTACGAGTGCGACGGAACAGCTAGCTATACCGCGTCCACGTTACCGGATTCGATCGATGTGCTCGATCGGGCTCTCGTCGTCTTCAGCATGATCACAATTCACAGGCTACGCCAATAATTGCTTGGGTCCAAATGGAATGGGCGGCGCGGGCCTTCTCCTAATTGCTACTCCGATCCTGCCCAGCGAGCACGTATATACTACTCACACGCCATCCGCGTGAACTGACGAAATACCGGTCGTTTTGGGTGTAGCCGTCCTATTGATGCCAATGGCCGTCTGCCAGGAGGAATGGTCCAAGGCCAATCTTTTCGAAGGCGGTGAAATCATTCGGGGGAAGGGAATTCAAGTGCGGATGGCTACTGTCCAGGGGAACGACTCTGGGTCACGACCCGTCTCCGTGCATGACCCAGGGAAGGAAGAGAAACTACCGTCGCATACTCCTACTCTCCTGGTCTAGTAGAGTGTAGAGAGAGGAGTGAGGGACATGGGCAGTTGGGCAGCGCACCTGGAAGTCGTTGTTGACGATCATGCCGACGGTGCAGAAGGCGGTGGCGAAGAAGCCCATCACCAGCTGCATCTCCATCACCAGCGCGTAGGTCACCACGCGCCCGCCGCCCGCGGCCCGCTTGTAGGTCAGCTCGATCAGCGGCAGCACCAGCCCGTACAGCGCCGCCGCGGCCAGGGTCAGCAGGAACCCCAGCCAGTACTGCCCCTTGGTCACCCCGGCGGGGCGGTCGGAGGAGACGTGCAGCCCCAGCACCACGGCGCCCACGGTGAGCAGCGCCACCGCGTTCACCGACAGCGCCGTCAGCCGCTGCCGCACGATCAGGAACGCGAAGAAGACGGTGAAGGCCAGCTGCGTGGAGATGAGGATCGCGGACGTGGACACGGGCACGAACGACAGCCCGTACGCGTACAGGAAGTCGTCGGCGCCGGTGGCCAGACCGAGCCCCGCGGCGGCAAGCAGTATCCTCGGCGGGGTCAGCACCACCGGCGCGCTGGGGTCGTGCGCGCGCCGGCTGAGGTAGGAGGCCGCCACGGGGAGCAGCAGCAGCGGCCAGCCGCCGGTCTCGAGCCACGCGGACAGCCACTTTCGGTGCCCGCCCTTGCTGAAGTAGAGGCGGCTGAGGAGCGGCCCGCCCGTGGTGCCCAGCGTGAGCATCCCGCAGTTGAGCGCCACCAGGAACCGCTGCATCGCCTTGCCGCGCGCCGGCGGCGCGGGGCGCTGGTCGTCGTCCTTGGGCGCCTCCACGTCCATGCCTACGTTGCGAGGGTGCGCCTGCGCGTGTCTGAGTGCTGGGAACGGTAGCTGGAGGGCGCTTGTCTAGGACTCCATTTTTGGAAGCTAGTGCGCGCGGCGCTTTGGAGACAACGATGGCGCCGGCCGGCGGGCTGAGGATATGAATTGACAAAGTTTTAGCTACTGACATGAGTTTGCCACTCATTTGTACATTCATTGCCAAACAATAATGCTACACCTACTAGTACAAAGATCTACGAAGATTTTACTTCCTCTTATCCAAATTAATTGATGCACTACAACATTATATATTAATCAAAATCTCTAGTTCTTAATAAGAGTTGGTACATCTCCCACCAACCCTATATTACGCCCATGAGCGTTATACAAAACGATCTTTCGCTGAAGCGCATTCAAGTTGGCCCGGCTCATTTGATGCATGCATTAACTCGATCAAATCGGCACTTTCCCAAAACAACATCATACATTAACTCATTCAAATCAAATCTTAACAAAATCTAAACTTTACTTTCCTTCTCCTACTCATACTCAAATCAAATCAAATCTTATCAAAACATCAACTACGGACCATTTGACGCGTGCACCTGTTCTTAGGTTTCCCCTTATGTTTTATTTTTTTAATTTCCTTTTTTATTTTTTATTTTTCTATGATCAATCTATACTTTGTGTTCGGTATACTATCAAAAACGGCGCTTTTCTAAAACAATATCCAATCAAATCGGTACTTTTCTAAAACAATGTCATGAATTAACTCAATCAAATCAAATCTTACCAAAACATAAGTGTAAATCAAAGTTGACCAGCCCAGTTCACATGTGTGGGCGTTTTTATTTTTTGTTTTTTCCTCTATGTTTCCTTTATGGTTTTCTTTTTTTGTTTCATTTTTCGATGCCCAACATATTTGTGTTCGGCATACTATCAGAATCGATACAAAAGTCTACACCATGGTGAGTTGGTAGCATCACCTCCATTCCGTTAACCCCTCCCCCCATCGATCTTTTTCTACCCCGCTAATTTATTTAAACCTGGTTTTAGCCCAATTATCTACTTAATTTGGTTTTTATCTGCCAAATCTACACAAATTATGCAGATCGATCTTCAATATATTATGTCGTTATGGAGAGGAATTAATTACGGTGATCTCTAATCAATCTTTAAAGACCAAATCAGTGGAGAGGAATCAATGTTTGATAATGAAGGCAACATTTATGGAAAGGAATCAATCACATGTCTATAACCTCTCTCTTTATTATTGAAGAGTGAAAGTGCAACTATCCCTGGGTGGTTTTGGTAATTCCTAACAACATATAGCACATTGAGCTAATGCTATTTCAAGATAAGTATTTCAGAAAGCTCAATGTTTGGCATGGTATAGATTAGAAAGTGGACCCCTCAAAATACTAAGAAGACATGTTGGCTCAAGCTCAAAGCTCAGGACTCTACATTTTCTATTTTAGTGATCCAAGATCACATTGAGTCTATAGGAAAGTCAATACTATTAAAAGGGGATGAGGTGTGGCTTAATGGCTTACTTGCTCAAAGTGCTTAGTGATATGCTCCAAAACCTCAACTACTTTCTCATATCCACATATGTTCCAAACCAAAAGTTAAACTCGGCCCCACCGAAATTTCCTACCCGGCGCCACCGAGTTCACTTGACATAGCTACTGCCACAAACCCTAGTCATTTCGGTCTCATCGATAGGGATCTCGGTCTCACCGAGATGGGATTGCAACCTCTCTGTTTCCCTTCGTAACGTTTTGGTCCAACCGAGATGAGCGATCGGTCCCACCGAGATTGTAGTGCAAACTCTCTGTTTCCCCTTCGTAACGTTTCGGTCTAACCGAGATGAGCGAATCGGTCCCACCGAGTTTGCCTGACCAACTCTCTGTTTGCCTATTACCAAAATCGGTCCCACCGAATTTGTGTAATCGGTCTCACCGAGATAACGTTATGCCCTAACCCTAATGAAATCGGTCCTACCGAGTTGACATGTCGGTCCCACCGAAAATCCCAGCGTTCACATTTTGAACTAAATCGGTTTGACCGAGTTTCATTATTCGGTCCCACCGAGTTTGGTGACTTATGTATAACGGTTAGATTTTATGTGGAGGCTATATATACCCCTCCACCCACTCTTCATTAATGGAGAGAGCCATCAGAACATGCCTACACTTCCAACATACATTTTCTGAGAGAGAACCACCTACACTTGTGTTGAGATCAAGATATTCCATTCCAACCACATAAATCTTGATCTCTAGCCTTCCCCAATTTGCTTTCCACTCAAACCCTCTTTCCACCAAATCCAATCCTATGAGAGAGAGAGAGCTGGGTGTTGGGGAGACTATCATTTGAAGCACAAGAGCAAAGAGTTCATCATCAACACACCGTCTATTACCTTTTGGAGAATGGTGTCTCCTAGATTGGTTAGGTGTCACTTGGGAGCCTCCGTCAAGATTGTGGAGTTGAACCAAGGAGTTTGTACGGGCAAGGAGATCGCCTACTTCGTGAAGATCTACCCTAGTGAGGCAAGTCCTTCGTGGGCGATGGCCATGGTGGGATAGACAAGGTTGCTTCTTCGTGGACCATTCATGGGTGGAGCCCTCCGTGGACTCGCACAACTGTTACCCTTTGTGGGTTGAAGTCTCCATCAACGTGGATGTACGGTAGCACCACCTATCGGAACCACGCCAAAAATCTCCGTGTCTACATTGAGTTTGCCCCTCCAAACTCCTCCCTTTACCTTCATATGCAATTGTTTTACATTCCGCTGCTATACTCTTAGAATTGCATGTGTAGGTTGATTACTTGACTTGTGCTAAGTTGTTAAAATCTGCCAAGACTTAAAATTGGGAAAAGGCTACACTTTTATTTGGTCAAGTTGTCTAATCACCCCCCCCCCTCTAGACATACTTTCGATCCTACAAGTGGTATCAGAGCTTTGGTCTCCATTTGCTTTGATTTCCATAGATTTTGGTGATCATAGCCTTGGTTTCACAACCTAGGAGAGTATGGCGTCTAGCGAGGGAAATTACCACCGTAGAGGTCCTTACTTTGATGATAAAAATTTTGCTGATTGGAAACATAAGATGAAAATGCATATTCTTGGACATAACCCCGCTGTTTGGGATATTGTGTGTATTGGCTTGCAAGGTGAATTCTTTGATGAGAGAGAACCGAACCGTGAAGCTACTGCGGAAGAGTTGAAGATGTTGCAATACAATGCTCAAGCTTGTGATATTCTGTTTAATGGATTGTGCCCCGAATAATTCAACAAAATCAGCCGTCTTGATAATGCAAAGGAAATTTGGGATACTTTGATTGATATGCACGAAGGTACCGACTTCGTCAAGGAATCCAAATTGGATGTGCTTCAAAGTCCACTTGACAAGTTCAAAATGAAGGATGGTGAAGGTGTCGCTGAAATGTACTCTAGGCTTGCTCTCATCATAAAATGAGATTGTCGGCTTAGGAAGTGAAGAGATGACCGATAGATTCATCATCAAGAAGATCCTAAGAGCCTTGGATGAAAAATATGATATCGTGTGCACATTGATCCAAATGATGCCCAATTACAAAGATCTCAAGCCAACGAAAGTCATTGTAAGAATTGTTGCTCATGAGATGTCACTTAAGGACAAGGAAAAGCTCCACAACAAGTCAAGTGGTGCTTACAAAGCCTCATGTGATACTCCCACATCATCAAGTGAGAAACAAGCCTTCAATGAAGAATTGAGCCTAATGGTGAAGAATTTCAACAAATTCTACAAGAGTAGAAGAAATGAAAGAAGTTCCAAGTCAAGGTCCTACAATGACAAAAAATCTTCAAGTCGTGAACGTAATTGCTACAATTGTGGAAGATTCGGACACTACTCCAACGAGTGTACGACTCCCTACAAAAGAAGAGAAGATTCTCCCAAAAGAAGAAGTAGGAGAGAAGAATTACCACCAAGAGAGAGAATGAGTAGAGATGATCGTTATGAGCGAAGACCCTCACGGAGAAGCAAGGATTCGGAAAGGAAGGACAAGTCATCAAGGAGCTACACAAAACGAAGACATCAAACTCATGTTAGTGAATGGGTATCCGGCTCCGACTCCGACAATCACTCCGAGAGAAGTTATCACTCCGACTCCGAATATACTCAAGATGAAGGTGTTGCCGGTCTAGCACTTGTGTCAACCAACTCCTACAACATATTTGAGTCACCAAATGAAGGAATTGGAAGATGCTTCATGGCTAAAGGCCCAAAGGTATCACACCCCGAGTATGTTGATTTCAATAGCGATGAAGATGATTTGCTAGGTGATTATGATTTACTTGTTGACAACTCTAGTTATGAAAACTATGATGAACTTGCTATTAATCATGCTAATCGAGATAAAACGAATGACAATGATAATAAGGAGATTGAGCGTCTAACTAAAGAACTAAACACTCTTAAATTAGCTTATGAAACTACCTTGGAAGATCATCGAGAACTTTTAAAGACTCATGAGAAGTTACGCTTTGAAAAGCTCAACCTTGAGCAAGAGCATGGGTTCTTAAAAGCGATCAATGATGATCTTCGCAAGAAAAGTTCTTCTTACATTGCCAAGCGTTTACTCTTCTCTACTTACATGCCTCAAGTTAAATCTAACAACAAGAACAAGAAAGATTCTTCTTCTAGTAGTAACAATAATCATGCTAAATCCAATGATGTTGCTTCTAGTAGTTCTCTTGATTCCACTAATAATTCTCTTAGCCAAGTTGCACTTGAGCAAGAAAATAGCTTATTGAAGGGAATTATAGAGAAAGGTGTTTACAAGAGTCTTGCCGGAAGTAAGCAATTTGAGGAAATTGTACGCAAGCAAGGAAGACAACGGAAGAATCAAGGTGTTGGTTTTGAACGAAAGTTCAATGCCAATGGAGTTGAGTGGGGAGAAGATCAATACCCCAAGACGAAGTTTGTTCCTCAACAAGAGAAGTATGATCCTAATTCTTTCCAAGGAACACAAGCTCAAGATGATCTTCCACCACAAGACCACGAGCTAAATGGCAAGGACAAGCTTCAAGAGGAGATTGATGCATTTGAAGAAGCCCCTAAGGCATTGGTCAAGTGGGTTCCCAAGACTACATCAAGTACGACTACAAATCCAAGGATTCCCATCAAAATGGTGTGGATCCCGAAGAAGAAGAAGAACTAGAGAGTTCTTGAGGGTGACTCCGCCAACATACTTCACTCATATCATTTTGGCAAGGACAAGTGCAAACAATTTCCATATCTTACACTAGTTCAAGGATTCACAAACCCTCTTGTTGGTAAGACAAGGGACAAGGTAACCTAATGCATTCATGGACATCATCTCATGTGAATATCACTCTATGTCTATGGATATCCTTGTTTGTTCCTTGTGGGACTAACCCGTGTAGGTATCGAAAGTGCAACTCACTCCAAAGGATTGCTCCAAATGATCTACATCAACTTTGAGCACCTACATCTTCAACACCTAGATGAAGTCATCATCGACAAAACCCAAGGTTAGTTCATCCCTCCTAGGGGGGATATCACATCTAGGGGGAGATTTACTCTAATCAATTGAGCTAAAGCAACTCTAACAATGTGAACACAACAATGCATTATGTAAAAGTGGTAACCCCACTTGTGCTTAAACGATGAGTACGACCTACGATCAAATGTTCTCATTTGACTCCTCGGTCAATATACTCATATATAGATGACCTAGTCATCGCCAAATTGCTTGATAGATGCTAGAGTGATTGTGCATGCTTTGTCACATATTTCATTTGCCATCTTATTGTGTGAGCATGTTGGTTGCATATTTTACTCATTCGAGGACATCCATTTGTTGCTTTGATTGTTTGGCTTTTTCTCTTCTGCAAAATGGATGGACAAAAATGCCTAAGAACCTCCTCTAGCTATCTATGCTTTTCTCGTCTCAAACTCTATTCATGCTACATCACAAAGTTTGATCAAGTCAGATTCGAACCACTCTGTGTGAGGAGCACTCGGAGTCCCCGATTCTTCATAGACTTAAACTTTCAAAACCTCTTTGTGCATTTTGGTATGACCGAGTCATCCATTTCGGTCACACCGAGATCACTAAATTAATCTAAGTTTTCAATCTCGGTGCAACCGATTTGAACTTTTCAGTCACACCGAGTTGTAGTAACCGCTTGCAAGTCTGCATCTCGGTGCCACCGAGTTGCTCCACTCGGTCACACCGACAGGGTCGGGATATATATACTCACGGGTTGAATTTTGGAAATTTCTCCAAAACTCTTCACCCCGCGCGTGTCCTGCTCTGCCTCCTCGGGTCTCCGGATCATCTCCTCGCCGCCAGCGACCTCCCGTTGCTGGTCTCCATCGCCGTCAATGGAAATCTGCCCCACCGTTGTCGTGGTAGCGAACCCCCGCCGAATTAGGGTATGGGTTCGACCTTTGTGCTATTCTTTTACCTTTGATTCATAGCACATTGTTTTTGCCATGATCCTTAACATGTATGCAAACACTCTATCCACTTAAAACATCCTTTAGGTTAAGTTTGATTTGAAAATTTAGGATTAGGACTCCGCCGAACTCATCTCGGACCGACCAAGTTATAGAAATCGGTCTCACCGATTTGGCATAGGCCATAGCACTTGCAATTTTCAGTCTGACCGAAAACTGCAAATCGGTGTGACCGAGTTCAATTCTCTGTGAAACCCTAGCAGTCTAGGTGCCACATAACTATGACTCGGTCTGACCGGGTTCACTAGTTTAGGTTCCAAAAGCTGCTTCGGTATCACCGAGTTTACAAATCGGTAGCTCCGAAATGCTTTCTGTGGAAAACTAAAACTAAGTTTTTTAGTCATCTGTTTTGCAAAAAACTCTGCACTTTGTGATGCTCATCCACTCTATCTCATCTACATCTATTCACAGGGTCTGCTATCAGTGAGTTTGCAAAGATGTCTGATTAGAGTGACAGTCAGAACAAGTCTGAGGAACATGTGCAGCTAAGTGAGGGTTCAGATCCCTCGAGCACTTCTGATGATGGCAGTAGGAGCACTCCCAGCAACTTGCCAAAGGCAGCCACCAGATCTAGGAAGAAGAGAACCTCAGAATCTAAGGATGAGGATTATGTTGCCACTGACGAGGAAGTAAGCTCCAAGAAGAAGGTGCTGAAAAAGGAGTATGGCACAGCTGCTACAGTTAAGCCAGGAATGAATAAGAAGGCTCTAGCAAAGAGAACTCCTATGTCTAAGGCCAGAGCCTCTACTCAAGAAACAATGGAGTTCACTCTTGAACCCAAAGAAGCTGGAGAGGAAAAGCAGAGAAAGGAAAGAGTCAAGAAGACCATTGCCAGAATCACTGGCAAGCCCTCCATGATGAAAGATCCCTCTGAAGATGAAGAAGAGGAACAGGATGATGCACCAGCACCCAAAGCTCAGAAGCTTATGGGGGATGCTATAAAGTCAGGGGCTGCAACATCAAAGCCCAAGCTACCCCCAAAGCTCAAGCTCAGAAGCCCAAGAGGAACACCAGAAGTATACCTGCTGAAGAAAAGAATAAGGCCCCAGTGCCTGAAGCTGAAGAAGAAAATGATGAGTCTCTTATTTTGAGAAAATTGAAGCCCAAAATTCTAGACCACAATGATACTCATCCAGTAGCTGAAGACATGCACATCAGAAAAGATGCTGGACTGGGATTGTGGAGAAAGTCTGATCCTTATGTTGTGAGGAGAAGGACTGCAGTTGACTACAAGTTTCACACAAAGGAACAGCAAGACTTTTATGAAACTATCCTGCTTGACAAGAAGCCCATTGTGAGTGACATGAGATGGGTTGATTGAGAATTCATCTAGGAGAATGAAGATCACTTCCCAGGAGTTTGTGACAGCTTCAAGGCATGTGGAGTAGATGAGTTTGTTGGACAGAAGCTCACAAAATAGAATGATGAGCTGATCATGCAGTTTTACTCCACTGCTCACTTTTACCCATATGAGAAGATCATATGGATGTCAGAAGGTACTAGGTACCAATCCGCAGTTGAAGAATGGGAAAAATTGATAAATGCCCCAGAAGAATATGAGGATGACTTGGATGTGTATGCCAAGAAGAAGAAGGACCACAACACTATGACTAACATGTACAAGGAGATCCCAGATAAAGCTTTGGAGACTCACAAGCTTGGATCTGTACATTTCTTGTTGTCTGGTCTGCCTACTATCAACTGTATCATAAGGCACACTCTGCTACCCAAGTCAGGAGATCACAAGATGATCAGAGGGCACTCTATCAACCTGCTACAGCTTTTTGATGTCCCTCAGAAGTTCAAGGTCATGAGTCTGATTATAGAGACGATCAAGAGCACTGCTGCTGACTAGAAGGGAAGCTGTGGGTATGCTCCACACATTCAGGAACTCATCAACTCCAAGATGGGCACATGAACATATCTGTTGGATAAGGAGAATCTACCCTTGTAACCTGATTTTGAAGATAATAATGTTGTGATGAATGAGAAGGAACCATCATCAGTTCAAGCACAGGAGAAGAGAGCCAAAGCAAAGGCTGAGAAAGTTGCCAAGATTCCAAGTGTTGAAGAGGCATCTTAGGTTTTCCTGAAGAGCAAGCAAGATCAACTTGCATATCTGATCCAGTCTACACTGAGGATTGAGAAGGGCTTGGCCACCCTGACTTAAAATCAGGAGAGCTTGGAGAGGATCGTAGAAACTAAATTTTATGATCTTGATCTGAAGGTAACTGAGATTCAAATAGCAGTTGAGCAGTTCCAGGAGGAAGCAGAAGAGAGGAGAGGCAAGACAACCACAGATGCATTTCAGCGAGTGCCTAGAGGACAGAGGTCTGCTGCCGTACCAGTGACAGATTCTAGTGCTACAACAACAGCACCAGTAGCTACAACCTCAGTACCACCTCCAGCAGCCACTCCACCAGCTCCAACTACATCATCGGAGGCCTTCGTCCTTGGAGTTCTCTCTACACCACCTCTCCAAGACCAAGCTTGAGAGACGCATAGTACTATGCATATTTGAACTTTTTGGTAACTTGTTGCCAAAGAGGGAGAAATATGTATAGATCATAGGCTTCGAGAGAGTGTTTTGCTTCTTTGCCTTTGGTTGACCCTTTTTATTGTGTGAGATACTTTATGTCCTTATGTGAGATACTTGTGTGATCATGTGATTGATCATTTGCTACCTTGATGCTTGTTTAGATGATACTATCTTTTATATCCATATATGTTCATTCACTTGCTTGGTGATGAGTGCATGCTTTTAATATTTATCATTTTGAGCGCTCCACCAAGATGTATGTGACATGGAAGAGTAACCCATGATCCTAATCGATTGTGCATTTGCATTCAAAAGCAAATTTTAAATAATGCAAAAACTTAGGGGAAGCTCTTGCTTATCACATACTTCTCAAAGCGACGATGCTTTTCAATCTTATTATCATTTGTCGAAGCTTTGATCTATATATTGTCATCAATTACCAAAATGGGGGAGATTAAAAGTGCAACTATCCCTGGGTGGTTTTGGTAATTCCTAACAACATATAGCCCATTGAGCTAATGCTATTTCAAGATAAATATTTCAGGAAAGCTCAATGTTTGGCATGGCAAGGATTAGAAAGTGGACCCCTCAAAATACTAAGAAGACATGTTGGCTCAAGCTTAAAGCTCAGGACTCTACATTTTCTATTTTAGTGATCCAAGATCACATTGAGTCCATAAGAAAGTCAATACTATTAAAAGGGGATGAGGTGTTGCTTAATGGCTTGCTTGCTCAAAGTGCTTAGTGATATGCTTCAAAACCCTCAACTACTTTCTCATATCCACATATGTCCCAAACCAAAAGTCAAACTCGGCCCCACCGAAATTTCCTACCCGGTGCCATCGAGTTCACTTGACATAGCCACTGCCACAAACCCTAGTCATATCGGTCTCACCGATAGGGATCTCGGTCTCACCGATAGGGATCTCGATCTCACCGAGATGGGATTGCAACCTCTCTGTTTCCCTTCGTAATGTTTCAGTCCAACCGAGATGAGCGATCGGTCCCACCGAGATTGCAGTGCAAACTCTCTGTTTCCCCTTCGTAACGTTTCGGTCTAACCGAGATGAGCGAATCGGTTCCACCGAGTTTGCCTGACCAACTCTCTGTTTGCCTATTACCAAAATCGGTCCCACCAAATTTGTGTAATCAGTCTCACCGAGATAACGTTATGCCCTAACCCTAATGAAATCGGTCCTACCGAGTTGACATGTCGGTCCCACCGAAAATCCTAACGTTCACATTTTGAACTAAATCGGTCTGACCGAGTTTCATGATTTGGTCCCACCGAGTTTGGTGATTTGTGTGTAACGGTTAGATTTTGTGTGGAGGTTATATATACCCCTCCACCCACTCTTCATTAATGGAGAGAGCCATCAGAACATGCCAACACTTCCAACATTCATTTTCTGAGAGAGAACCACCTACACTTGTGTTGAGATCAAGATATTCCATTCCAACCACATAAATCTTGATCTCTAGCCTTCCCCAAGTTGCTTTCCACTCAAATCCTCTTTTCACCAAATCCAATCCTATGAGAGTGAGCTGAGTGTTGGGGAGACTATCATTTGAAGCACAAGAGCAAGAAGTTCATCATCAACACACCGTCTATTACCTTTTGGAGAGTGGTGTCTCCTAGATTGGTTAGGTGTCACTTGGGAGCCTCCGTCAAGATTGTGGAGTTGAACCAAGAAGTTTGTACGGGCAAGGAGATCGCCTACTTTGTGAAGATCTACCCTAGTGAGGCAAGTCCTTCGTGGGCGATGGCCATGGTGGGATAGACAAGGTTGCTTCTTTATGGACCCTTCGTGGGTGAGCCCTCCGTGGACTCACGCAACCATTACCCTTCGTGGGTTGAAGTCTCCATCAACGTGGATGTACGATAGCACCACCTATCGGAACCACGCCAAAAATCTCCGTGTCTACATTGCGTTTGCTCCTCCAAACTCATCCCTTTACCTTCATATGCAATTGTTTTACATTCCGCTGCTATACTCTTAGAATTGCATGTGTAGGTTGATTACTTGACTTGTGCTAAGTTGTTAAAATATACCAAGACTTAAAATTGGGAAAAGGTTAGATTTTTATTTGGTCAAGTAGTCTAATCACCCCCCTCTAGACATACTTTCGATCCTACAAAGAGCAATCTATTATAAAATGGCAATCTGTACTAGTCTTCGTTGGTACCCATGACTCCCATCGGTCGAAGGGATACCTCACCGATTTTTTTATCATCCCCTCCCATCGGTTTTACCGAAATCTCCTCTCTCTTTCTCTCTCTCTCTCTCTCCCTCCATCTCCCTCTTCATCTCCCTCTCCCTCTCTCTCTCCATCTCCCTCCCTCTCTCTCTCTCCAGCGGCGGTTTCCCCTTCGTGTAGGATCCTCCTGTTGAATGAGGTTGCGCCTCCGCCGCTCGACTCCTACTCTCCCCTTGGCTACGGTTTCTATATCAAGCTGCATGCACCACTATGCGCACCTACCTACCCATCTTACGCCATGGTGAGCGACCTCGACCCCCGACGACGATTTGTGCCCGTTCTGTGATAGCTCGAGGACTAGGCAAGAAGGAGGAGGTGGAGAAGTTGTGGTGTCACGCTCCCCCCCCCCCCCCCGGCCTCGTGCGCGCGATTGAAAATCGCCTGTCCTACAGCACCCGCTTGATTCAGCTCCTCCACACACCTTATGTTGTTGATGTGTCATAGGAGCCTCCACGGAGGCGGCAGACGGAGAATATGAAATTTGATGTATGAGGGCAATAGAATTGTTTGGATTACACCACTTGTGTTTCTTGAAATTAAGTGGTTTATCATAGAATGTGAAATTTGACTATGATGGCTGTTGAGATGAAAATAATATGGTGAGCAATAATAAAATGAAGAATAGCTTCCCGAACATTCCTCGTGGTGGTGGAAGCTATAGCGGCATCACGAAGCAGTGGGTGGCGATGGCGGCGACCGCAACATCTCAGAGCAGTAGGTCGCGACGGCGGTCCTAGACCAGCACGTGGGCGGAGATGCTTGTCACATCTAGTGTCTGGATCCGCTCCATTCAGTCGTGCCCGAGCTTCTCACGCGTTTCTTGTGACAGAGGCGGCGACCTACCTATGGATGTCACCCTTCTTCCACCATAGTGAGCCACCTCGACCCCTGACAGTGATGTGTGCCCGCTCTGCGGCAGCTCGAGGACTAGGCAGGAAGGAGGAGGTGGAAGAGTTGTGGCGTCACACTCCCTCGATGATTTAAAGTCATCTGCCTTGCGGCACCAGCTTGATTCTGCTCCTCCACACTTGTTGCTTCTGTTGTTGACGTGTCGCAGTAGTCTTCATGGAAGCGGCAGCTGACGAATATGAAATTTTATGTATGGTAGCAATAGAATTGTTGTCAATTTAGACCAATATATGTTTCTTGAAATTAAATGGTTTGCCATAGAATATAAAATTTGATTATGGCGGCTGTTGAGCTGAAAATAATCTGACGAGCAATAATAAAATAAAGGATAACTTCTCGGAAATTCCTTGCGATGGTGTCGGCCATAGCGGCATCACGGAGCAGCAGGTGGCGATGGCAGCGACCGCAACATCTCAGAGCGGTAGGTGTCAGCGGCACTGAGCCAGTGTGTGGGCGGAGATGCTCCTCACAGTCGGCGTCTGGATCTGCTCTATTCAGTCGTCCCAAGCTTCTCGGTCGTTCCTTGTGATGGAGGCGGCGACCACGGCGTTGCGGACCAACGGGTGGCGGCGTCCAAGGTCCTGCGCTGGCGGACATGCTATTAAGAGGGTTAGTCTTGCATCATATGCCAAGGTCCTGCGCTGGCGGACATGCTATTTAAGAGGGTTAGTCTTGCATCATATGATTTGCTTGTCTTTCTCTTTGGAAGTGCTTTAGTTTGGCCTTCCCATTTGATCGTCAAAACTTAAGCATGTCAGGGAATCACAATGGTCAATGAAAATGTGGGATATGGGAGAGGAACTTTAGCACTTGTTGTAACGTGCTTGTGCATTTCTCTCTTTCTGTCCATAGTAACACACGGGCATTTCTTTGCCACTGTGGACCCATGGTGAAGATGAGATAAGAGTCATCTGGTTTTAAAGGAGCTCCAGCGAGAAATGTCCTGCTATGGCGGGAAACTGAATGGAAAGGGAAGAGTCCGGCTGAAAAAGGGAAGGGTGCGTCGTAGGATGGGGTTTTTGTGTAGAGCCCGCGTGTTGAAGATAACATGGTTGACAGTCCGGACAACCACATTTCTCCACCACATATGATCTAAATTTGGGGTAGTCCGGACTGCCAAAACTGTTGAATTTTAGGGAGCCTGCTGGGAAACCGTACACAGCGCGAACGACCGCGTTGTGAGCGGCTCCAGCAATGGGGTCATCAATATCTCCGATTGATGATGAGTAGGATTAGAGTAATTTCCTTTTCAAATGTAGCTTGCTTTCTTCATGTATTATGCAGTACATAGATGTAATGAATGTTGCATGGATTACTATGAAAATAAGGGTGTTGAAATGGCGAGTGTGGTTGCAATGGCGATGGCAAACAGGGAGATCAGGTCCTATTGAGTCCGCGGACGTGTCCAGATATATATTGAGGCCATATTTGGTAAGTGTAGTTGTAGATACTCTAACTGCTCAATTAGTCAATTCCTACAAACAACAATGTATATGGTGACCCTCTTAAAAAAGTGTATGGTGTTCATGTTGGCCTGTACAAAGTTATGGAGTGAGCATTACCAGTTGGGAGCACCTATTTGACGCACGTTGCCTCAAGAAGGCAATGCTTTGTATCTAACTATTGTAGTCAGTAGCACACCGAAGAAAATCGAAGCACTATAGTGATTAGGCACCATACCGAACCAGGCACTGTAGCGATTGCGTACTCTAGCAACCTATCACCATAGCAACTTGTTTTTTGTATATATTAAAACTCGAATATTTTTTAATGTGATTTTTTTTGAAATATCTGCATATTTGGTGGAAAATACAAACATTTAAAAAAACAATTTTCTAGAAAACTCAGTCATTTTTTGTGATAATTTTTAAAACCGGAACATTTTTTAAATTCCCAAATAGTTTTTGAATTTGATATTATTTTTAAAATACTAGAACATTTTTAAAAATTGATATCAAATTTTTAATAAAATATGAACAATCTTTTTAATTCCCGAACAAATTTTGAAAAAGTGTGAACATTTTCTAATTTTATGAACAATTTTTGAAAATAGGAATTTTTTAAAATTCTAGAAAATATTTGGAAAAATGAAAAATTTGTGAAAACATGAATATTTTTTTCAAATTATATAGTTTTTAAAATAATTTCCAAACATTTAAAAATAGAAAATATAAACGAAAATATAAAACCCTGAAGAAAACAAAAAATAGAAACAGCAGGAAATAGGGAAAACAGGTAAAAACCAAGCCTAAATTTTCCGAAAGGTTCCCAAAACAGGAGAACTATCGTACAGCAAACTGGGCGGGTGTCGGGCAGTTTTTACCATTTTGTTTGATCTTCTGAAATGGCCTCGACTGTTTTTCAGCTGGTCATAGAATGTGGGGGTTTTCAGTGTACGCTTCGGCATAACCAAAAAAATGTACTGCCTGTGTGATATCATTGCCCAAGTATAATGCTTATTCTGTAGGTTTTCAAGAGAATAAAAGAGAGATACTATCTGATGGTTTTGTTATGACCTCATCTGGTAGATGCGATGATGCATGTTTCTTTCTTTTTTTGCCTGCTAGGAACACTCCTCGAGGGATTTACCTGAGCTTAAAAATGATGTGTTTGATATATTTGGTTTCTCTACTAGGTATTGTTGCATTATTGCTACTGTCAAGACCAAACGTAATGGTTTCTTATGGCATCTTGTGATTTTGTATGGGACTGCTTACCCTAAACATAAGCTTGAATTATTACTGAATTGCATGATGCCATGGAATCTTCCTCATACCCCTCACTTTTGGGTGGTGATTTTAATTTAGTTTAGAGGACCCCGGGATAAGAATAATGGTATTTTCAACTCAGAAGCAACTTTCATGTTTAATAATTGGATCAATAAATGGGGTTTGATTGAGATTTCTATCTCTAGTAGAAGCTTGAAGGGCGCCTGAATTTGACATTCAAATAAGAAACTACAAGTCATTCATATTGTTTACTGTCTACAATGATTAATGTATACACATTCGTTGCATCAATCATTTTGTTCACGTGATACTCCATGACAAGGATGTATCTTAATTTTGCGGAGATGAAAAGTAGCTTCGCAATTAGAGGTACACCACATAGTTAGTCAGTGTATTTGTAAACTATTAGTTCATCTTCTCAAAATAAATTTTAATGTACAGACAGACTGCTTTGTATGCTTTTTTGAGAAATAAATACGACCGAATTAGGCATGTGTCCTCACACATAGGGGTCAGACGAATCAAATAATAGGTACTCCATGTGATTGAAATTCATGTAAAGAAGAACAGCGGTATGCTATCTTATGGCGTTTCCATTTTTTTTTTGTTTAAATTGGACAGATGGCAGCCAATAACTTATCTTTTGCCGAAATCGTTTTCCCTTAGTTCTAGTACAAGCTTGAAGTATTTCTACAGGCACAATCCGACATTCAGACTTGACCAATCTGACGAAATCAGGTTAACGTGGGAAGCTGATATAAATACAGGCAGAGGACTAACCATGGATTTTCGGCATCAACTCAACATAAAATTCGCCTAGCTAGAATCAACATGGTCATGACCTGAATCATACGCAGAATCAGCGGAAAAGAAAGCACGGCAGAACCCCACGTTGTTACCTGGTTGTCGACCCAGCAGAACCCAGTCAGCCGATTAGGCAGTAACGATGGCGCACCCGCTAGCTGGTTGTCGCAGAACCCTGTACAGTCTGCCAGTGAGCCAGTCTCTGACGCCGCCGGCCGCCGCCGCTTAGATCACACCGCCGCCGCCGCTTAAGGAACCGCGCACAATCCTGAAGAAGCGCCACAGTCAGTTGGAAGGAGCGATCCTTTTTTCGTTTTCAGAAAAGCAAGGGGCGATCTCGGCGGTGTTTGTTGTATCGTTGTGATCGCTAGTTTGGTCCAGCCCAGTACAAAGCAATATGCAGGCTGGGGCCCCCTTGCGTGTTCAGGGGCCCGGGGTGACCGCCCCTCTCCACCGGGCTGAGCATCACTGGCAAACTTCATGTTACTCAAAAAAGAAAAGTTTCTCAAAACAGAAATCACTCGCAACTTCGTAACACTTCTTAGTTGTGCTTTTACACCCCCTCAAAAAAAAGTTGTGCTTTTACATGTTATTTGCTACTTCCTCCGTCCTAAAATAAATGACTCGAGTTTGTACTAATTTTGTACTAAAGTTAGTACAAAGTTGAGTCACTTATTTTGAGACGGAGGAAGTACATTTGAACCTTTAAATTTGAATAATTTGATTTGCAAACTATATTTGTGATTTGCTTGAACCTTCATATTTATGTTTAGTTTATATATATGTGCTAATATGTAGCTGCAATGAAAACTAGAATTGCATAAGGTTAGAGAAAATTATACCACATTATATTCAAGGGATTATCTAGTTCCGGCTAAAATTAGTGGAGTAAATATACTACACTAAGTTTTATAGGGGATTGGCTAGAGTTAGCCTAAGTGGGACAATATGAAGAACACCAATGCATATTTTTACTTTCATTCATGCAGCTACAAATAGTTTAAAAGAACAAAATATGACGTTAATCCTTTATTTGCAAACATTTCTTAATCTGAATCGGAACTGCGCCAGTTGGCAGCAACAGGATCATCTGTTAGAGAAGTTCCCCTAGTACGTGAGGTTCAGTCAGTGGTCTTCTTGTAGTTGTACCATCGTGCGACCAGCAGGTACACGCCGAAGTTGCCGATGCAGAGCATGGCAAGCAGCCAGAAGAAGTTGTTAGAAAGTTATGTTTAAGTTATGCTTATCTCTACTTTGTAATCTCAACCAACATATCATCTCTTTCTCCCTCTTGTAGTTATCCTCTGTACCGACCTGATCTCATACGATGGGTCTCTCGTCTTGTACGCCAAGGCATGGCTATTTGCCACACATCAATATAAACCAAATGCGGCTCCTCATCGAGGAGTAGGAACGCTTCCCAACTTAACATGGTATCAGAGCCACCTCTTCCAAATACATCTAGCCACAACAAAATCACAAACCACAACCGCCGCCGCCGCCGTCGCCATGTCTTCCTCGTCGTCCGCCTCCCTCAACCTCGGGTCGCCACCGACGGAGAAGCTTGCGAGAGGAAACTTCATCCTCTGGAAGGCACAAGTCCTCCCAGCCCTGCGAGGCGCGCAGGTGACGGGTCTACTGGACAACACCGACGCAGCTCCGCCCAAAATGGTGGAAGCCGCGCAGGCGGACAAGACTACGGCCATGGCGCCGAACCCCCAGTATGCGACCTGGATCGCCAAAGATCAACAGGTGCTCTCATATCTATTGAACTCCATGACTCCAGAAATACTTGCGCAGGTCATCGGGAAGGACTCCACCTTCGAGCTGTGGACTGCGGTGACAGCCATCTTCGCCTCCCAATCGCAGTCTCAGATCACAAATCTGAGAATTGCGATCACCAACACCAAGAAAGGCACCATGTCAAGCTCTGCCTTCATAGCCAAGATGAAGAGTCTCGGTGACGAGCTAGCAGCCGCCGGACGTCCCGTCTCTGATCCGGAGATGGTGGACTATATCCTGGCAGGGCTAGACCGTGACTATGATCCTGTAGTTGCGGCGATCGGTGCCATCAAGAACACAATCACCCCTGATGACCTCTTTGCCCAAATCTCTGCGTTTGATCAGAGAATGGAGATGTTGGGCGATGCTTCCTCTGGTGGCTTTCACACTTCTGCAAATGCTACCTATAGAGGCCGCGGCCAAGCCCGAGGAAAACCCTACCATGGGCGAGGCACAAGGGGGCGCGGCCGTGGAGATCGGCAGCCGTCTCCTGCTCGCGGTGGGAACAGCTACAGAGGACGCCAGCGACAAAACCAACCTCAACAGGCACGTGATCAGCAGCAGCGCGACAACCCCGAGTGCCAGATATGCCTCAAGTATCATCCGGGGGGCGCGGCTCTGTTGGTGGCGCTATGAAGATGGAGAGCCAGAAGAGAAGGCGGCGCATGCAGCCACCTACGGCATAGATACCAACTGGTACACCGACACGGGAGCCATAAACCATATCACAGGAGAACTTGATCAGCTGACGATGCGGGAGAAGTACAACGGAGGCGATCAAATCCACACGGCAAACGGTTCTGGTATGGCAATAACACATATTGGTAGTTCAATTGTTAAAAACCCCATTAAAAACTTGCATCTGAAAAATATTCTACATGTTCCTGAAGCAGCAAAAAGCCTTCTTTCTGTTCATCCATTCACTCGTGATAATCATGTTCTCATAGAGTTTCATCCCTATTTTTTCTTGGTTAAGGATCTGGCCACCCGGAGAATCATTCTTAGAGGACGGTATGTGGGAGGTCTCTACCCACTCATATCATCATCATCATCATCATCCGCGTCAAATAAACAAGCGTATCTCGTCGTCAAGCCATCTTCAGCAAAGTGGCACAGTCGCTTGGGTCATCCGTCCTCAGTAGTTGTTAGACATGTCCTTAGCAAAAATAAGCTCCCCTATGAGCCTAGTGTTGAGTCAGTTTGCGATCCGTGTCAACAAGAAAAAATTCATCAATTGCCTTACCCTGTCTCTACCAGTGTGTCCACCGCACCTTTGCAACTCATATTTTCAGATGTATGGGGGCCAGCCCCCACTTCTGTTGGTAGATTTTCCTATTATGTAAGTTTTATTGATGACTATAGTAAATTTACTTGGATTTACTTGTTAAAGAAAAGATCTGATGTATTCCAAGTTTTCATCAATTTCCAAAACCTTGTTGAACGCAAACTGAGCTCCAAAATTATTGCTATGCAAACAGACTGGGGAGGTGAGTATGAGAAACTCAACTCATTCTTCCAAAAACTTGGCATCTCTCATCATGTTTCTTGCCCTCACGCTCACCAACAAAACGGGTCTGCTGAAAGAAAGCATCGTCACATTGTTGACGTAGGGCTTGCGTTACTAGCTAATGCATCCATGCCACTTAAGTTCTGGGATGAAGCTTTCTTAACTGCTACATATCTCATCAACTTGCTCCCTAGCAAAGTCATCAAGCTTGAAACACCTATCACACGACTCCTTGGCATAACACCAGATTACGCATCACTTCGCATCTTTGGTTGTGCATGTTGGCCGAATCTTCGACCTTACAATACACGCAAACTCGCCTTTCGTTCAAAGAGGTGCGTTTTCTTAGGGTATAGTCCCATGCACAAAGGAGTCAAGTGCTTGGATGTTCCTACAGGACGAGTCTATATCTCGCGAGATGTTGTATTTAATGAGTCCATCTTTCCTTTTGCATCTTTACATCCCAACGTCGGTGCCCTGCTTCAAAAGGAAATTCTCCTCCTTCCTGAAAATCTCCGGAGTTTTGATCAAGGGGGAGACAATTGCACTAATCAATATGATGTTAATATTGCTAGCACCAGTTCTGCTCTTGTTCCTGTGCAGGTTGGCAGTGAAAACGGTGCACAAAATGATGAACATGATGATCAAAACGAGGGATTATTTCATGTGCCGCAAGAAGACGAAATTGACGCTGAAAACGGAGCTGATCCGGCGGCACCAGCAACTCCTGTGCGCCTGTCAGCCTCGGATCGCGGGACGCAATCGTCCTCGGATCGCGGTCCTGGCGGGCGCGGGCGCACTTCTTCATCCAGCCAGCCTTGCGCCGCCACATCACAGGCAGGCGGGGGCGTTTCGCCCTCGTGCTCCACGCCGCGGTCCCGCGTCTCGCCCAGCCAGCCTCGCATCGCCACGTCATCAGCAGGCGGGCGCCACATCGCCCTGGTGCTCCGCGCCGCGATTCCCCTGCATGCATGCACCAGGTGGAGCGGGATCTTCTGCATCCGTAGATCCTGCGGATACTCGAGTGATTCGTGGAGATGGGGCCACACCAGACTCTACAGGATCATCTGCATCAACGCCTTTGGGATCTTTTGTAGCCGATTCTCTGGTGCAACATGAACAGCCGGCGGTGTCTACACGTGTCATGACGCGTCTACAGAAAGGTATTAAAAATCCAAAAATACGTACTGATGGCACAATACCATATGGCATGTTGTGTATCTCAGGTGAACCAACAACGTTGAATGAGGCACTTGATGATCCAAGGTGGAAGAAAGCCATGGATGAAGAATACTCAGCACTCATGAAAAATAAAACTTGGCATCTTGTACCAGATCAGAGAGGTAAAAATATTATTGATTGTAAATGGGTGTACAGAGTTAAAAAGAAGGCAGATGAAACCATTGACAGGTATAAGGCACGTCTGGTTGCAAAAGGATTTAAACAGCGCTATGGTATAGATTATGAAGATACCTTTAGCCCTGTTGTAAAAGCTGCTACAATAAGACTTGTTCTAGCTATTGCTGTATCCAGGGGATGGAGTTTGCTCAGCTGGATGTAAAGAACGCGTTTTTGCATGGTGTTCTGGAAGAGGAAGTCTACATGAGACAGCCACCTGGGTATGTGAGTAAGAAAACACCAAATTATGTATGCAAACTTGACAAGTCACTTTATGGATTAAAACAGGCACCTAGAGCATGGTACTCTAGGTTGAGCACTTAGTTAAGATGTCTTGGTTTCTTTGCATCAAGGACTGATACATCATTGTTTATTTACAACAAGGCAAGAGTAGTCATTTTTCTACTCATCTATGTTGATGATATTATTGTTGCAAGTTCATCACAAGATCCTACTAATGCCCTTCTACATGATCCGAGCTCAGAATTTGCCTTAAAGGATCTAGGAGATAAAGCTCAAGATGGTATAGTGTTGAATCAAGAGAAATATGCCAATGAGCTTCTGGCTCGTATGGGAATGAAGAACTATAAACCTGCGCTTACTCCATTGTCCTCTTCAGAAAAACTTTCAGCTTATGAAGGAGAGCCCCTTCAAGAGGTGGAAAGCACAAGGTACAGAAGCACTGTTGGAGCATTACAATACTTGACACTTACATGTCCAGATATTTCGTTTGCTGTTAACAAAGTTTGTCAGTATTTACATGCTCCTACCACTGCACATTGGTCGGCTGTCAAGAGAATTGTGAGATATGTAAAGCATACTGTAAGCTTAGGCCTTAACTTCAGACGTTCCAATTCTACACTTGTCAGTGCATTCTCTGATGCTGATTGGGCAGGCTGTAGTGATGACAGAAAATCAACTGGAGGCTTTGCAGTGTTCTTTGGATCCAATCTCATATCTTGGTGTGCAAGAAAACAGGCAGCAGTATCAAGGTCAAGTACAAAGGCTGAGTATAAATCTTTGGCTAATGCCACTGCAGAAATCATTTGGCTGGAATCACTACTTGAGGAACTGGGAGTTAAGCTGAATCGTGTCTCATGTCTTTGGTGTGACAACTTGGGTGCAACATACTTATCTGCAAATCCTGTATTTCATGCCAGAACAAAACATATTGAAATTGATTTTCATTTTGTGCGTGAAAGGGTTGCAGACAAGAAACTTGAGATACGATTCATTCCATCCAAAGATCAAGTAGCTGATGGATTCACCAAGGCGCTACCAACAAAACCGTTTGAAGAATTCAAGAGGAATTTGAACCTAGGATAGTTGAGATTAAAGGAGGGTGTTAGAAAGTTATGTTTAAGTTATGCTTATCTCTACTTTGTAATCTCAACCAACATATCCTCTCTTTCTCCCTCTTGTAGTTATTCTCTGTACCGACCTGATCTCATACGATGGGTCTCTCGTCTTGTACGCCAAGGCATGGCTATTTGCCACACATCAATATAAACCAAATGCGGCTCCTCATCGAGGAGTAGGAACGCTTCCCAACTTAACAGAAGTATTCTAGGTGGCCCTCGTTGATGTCGTCGGGAATCCACCCGGGCCGTCCGCCCCTCATGGTGGCACGCACCACCACGCTGATGAGCGCCGAGCTCGCGTAGTTGCCCATCACGAACGCGGTGCAGAGCCCTGAGCAGACGCTGCGCATGGCGTCTGGTCATAGAAGAACTCCATCTGCCCGATGAACGTGAACACCTCCGCCGCCCCCAACACCACGTACTGCGGCACCTACCAGAAGATCGACATCGGCACGTACTCCGCCCCGTCGGCGCTGATGACGTGTATGCCATGGCGCGCGACGACGCGGCGCCGAGCATGCCGACGGCAAGCATGGCGACCGTGAGTATGACGAAGCCGATGCCCATGCGCGCCAGTTGGGTGAACGGTGGTGCCCTGTGAGGCGGCGCGCAAGCAGGACGATGGCGCGGTCGTAGAGCGCCACCCAAAGCATGACGCTGAGGTAGCCGAAGTGGTGAGCACGGCGGCGGGGACGCGGAAGCTGCCGACGCGCGGGTCCAACGTGCCCCCTGGAGGATGAAGGTCGTGCTCATCTGCGTGTAGGCGGCCGCGAAGATGATGCCGCACGCCCACACCGGCAGCAGACGGAGCACGCACTTGAGCTCCTCCACCTGCGTCACCGTGCACAACCGCCACGGGCTCGCCGGCCGTGCCTTGTCGCCCGCGGTCTCCACCGCTGCCTTGTCCAAGAACCTGAGTGATCGATAACAACCAAACCGTGCAATGGATTAATTTACCGATATAGTGACATGGAATGCATTCCTAGGACTCTGAACTTTAGATTTTGAAATTCGGTAGTGCATTCTTTGCTCAGTCCTAATTCTCCTGGCACCATGTATTTTTACTCGGCTTCCTGAGGCGTGCTAAATTATTTTAGTATCCCTCTATCGCATAATATAAGATGTTTTTCTATTTTATTTGAGGGAAGGCTTGCTGGATTATTGTCATTCTCAAGTTCAGTAAAAGATGTCATCTCGAGGCAAGCGTGATAAGCAACTCAAAACCAACCAACAGTAAAAGATGTCATGACTAATGGTCTAATTCACTCAAGCGACCAAAATCCAAACGGCAGTGTCTTGCATGAAATCTTGAGATTTTTTCAAGACGGCTTGTGGAAATGGCCTCTACATCCAGTAAAGCAAAAGGAGGGGGAAATTGATAAAGAACTCAAAAGGGAGGAAAATTATTGATAATAAAGAACTAAAAAGGAAGCAAAATTGTTGATAAAAAAGCGAAAGCAAGGAAAATGATGTGAAACATGCCCGTTTGATAGAGCAAGAATTATCTTTGGTAAACTGACGAACAGAGATGAGGCTAGTGGTGACATTAGGAGAAAAGAGAATGTTGCGTAAGTGAAAGTTATGTGGTGAGAGAGTGGTGGAGCCGATGGAATGGATGGGCATGTGTGAACCGTTGCCTACAAGAATGCTTGACAAATTATGTTGTAAAGAAGAAGACGAGGTGGTGAGGTTACCAGAGTTGCCAGTCACGTGGTTGGAGGCGCCACTATCGAGGTACCATTCGTTCGGCGCGGCGCCGTAGTTGGGGAAGCCGTGGGCGCTGTAGGCGGCGTTCAACATGGCGAGATGCTCCTAGGAGAGTTGAGGCGGCTGGTACGGCGCCGGGCCGGAGTAGGGTTGGTATTGCATGGGGTAGGCCTAGGCGTGGGAGCCAGGCCGGGGACCGGGGACTCCCGCGGCGTTTGGAGGTACCTAGCCAGGGCGAGCCGGCGGCAGGGCCATCCCATAAGGAGCGAAGAAGCCCGTGTACGGAGAGAAGGGCAGGGCAGCGCCGCGCCCCTGGTCGCCGCGCCCGCGGCCACGTCCACGGCCGCGTCCACGACCGCGCTCACCACGATCACCACCATCAGGCTGACGCGGGTTGGAGTCGCGCCCGTTGCCGCGATCGTTGCCGCGGTCGTTGGAGCGCTCCTGGGGACGATCACCACGATCACCGGAGCGAGAGCCAGAGCCGCTGGCCCTGGAGGAACCGCCCGGGGGAGCACCACTCCCCTGGACAGCGAGAACCATGGCGCCCGCCTTGGCGGCGCGTTGGGCGAGATTATCCTCGGCGAGTTTGACCTGCGAGAAGACCGTCTCGAACGGCGGCAAGGGGACGGTGTCACCCAATACGACGCGGATGTTGTCGAGGCGTTGGTCGAGGCCGTGCAGGAACTGGATGGTGAGGTCGACCTCGGTGACCGCGTGGTCAATGTCGGCGAGACCGGCGGTGAGCAGCTTCATGCGGCGCGCGTACTCGTCAACCGAGAGATCCTCCTGTTTGAGGTTGCGGTACTGCCTGTTGAGCATCATGTAATGGGCGGCGCGGTTGGAGAGAAAGTAGTCGCGGATCCGCGTCCAGAGCGCGTGGGTGTTGGTGGCGCCGATCACATGATCAACGAGAGTGTCCGCGAGGGTGGAATACATCCAGAGAAAGATATGCGTGTCGAGTTCGAGGTACTGGGTGTCGGCGTTGGGGGGAGGGGGGGTGCTCAATGAGGTAGGTGACGCCGTAGCGGACAAGAACCATGAGGAAGAAAGTCTTCCACTTGTGGTAGTTGTGTTCGGCAGGATTGAGAAGTAATTTTGTGTGGTTCGAGATGTGATCCTGAAAGATGGGGTTTTTGGCAGGGGGCGCCGGCGGCGAGGGCACAAATGAGGAGAAGATGGGGGCGAATTGGGAGCCGGTGTGGAGGGAGGTACCAGACTACGAGAGAAGGAGGATGGGAGGGTGCCGAAGACGAACGGAGCCGAGGTGGCGGGGCCGGTGGCCGGGGTGGTGCCGGCAGCGGGGGCAGCCGAGGTGCCGGAGTGGGAGCTGGGGGAGGAGGCGAAGCTGGTTGTAGTGGAGGAGGAGGAGCCTTGGGTATCGGCCATGACGAGGACCTAGTGTCTCATACCAAGTAGAAGAGTGGATTGATTCTCAACACACAATTATAACATGGTACAGCAACTTTACATAGAGGAGAGCCTAGAAAGGTAGGCACGCAGGCCTGGGCTGCGGTTAAGATTCTACAAAGTAGGGCTGGACGTGCTAGACGTGCCAGACTGTTACAACAAAAAAGTTATTCCCTTCGTTCCGAATTACTTGTTTTGAACTTGTCTAGATATGAATGTATCTAGACTCATTTCAGTATTAGATACCTTCGTATCTAGACAAATCTAAGACAAGTAATTTGAAACGGGGGGGGTACATGTTAACAGAACTGCTCCGCGCCGAACGACGCCACGACTAGTCCTGGCCATGGGCCGCCCGGCCCGAACAGCCCGGCCCAAAAAAGCCCGGCCTGACACTGCTCCCGGACCGGGCCTGGGCCTAGGTTTTAAGTCCAAAGACTAGATCAGGCCGGGCCTGAGCCCGCTGTTTATGCCATTTACTGAAGAGGTCCGTCCCGAGGCCCGACATGTTTTTTGCTATGATGGGCCGGGCTCGGGCCTGAAAACTAGGCCTGACGGCCGGGCCGGGCCGGGCTCGGGCCTGAGTTTTCTACCTCGGGCTTGGTCAGGCCCGGCCCGGCCCGGAGGATGGCCAGGTCTAGCCACGACCGACTGCAGGCCACCAGGTACAGCCCCGCGTAGCGCGTAGAACGCCGCGCCCTCCAGCGCCGCCCACGCGCTCGCCGCCACCACCCCGTACCCCTGCATGCATGCATGCATGCGCGATCAAGAATCCAAGATGAAGGTGTACGTATATACAGTAGTTATGATGCATGCATGTGAGCGTATCCGCCATGAACGCGCGTGCGTACCGCGACGGAGATGAGGAGGAAGAGCGTGATGGTCCAGTATCTGCCGAGGAAGGAGTCGGCGAGGAAGGCCGCGGCGAGCGGCGTGATGGACACCGTGCCCTGCCAGTTGGTGACGCTGTTGGCCGCTGCCTTGCTGCCGGAGTGCAGCTGGACTTTGAGGTAGTTCACCAGGTTCGTCGACACGCCGAAGTAGGCCGTGTACCGGAAGCACTTGTTCACTGCACACCATTAATTCACGCGTGCATGCATGCATGATCGATCGTTAGCAGGACAACCAGCATCAAGAAGCACAAGTGCATAATTACAAGACGAAAAAGGTCGCAGGTGTTACCCAGGAGCAAAATGCAGCCCCAGGAGGAGCTCCGACGATCCTTCTTGGACGACGGCGTCCGGCGATCGGCCTCGCCGCCGTGCGAGCCTTTCGATTCTGCTTCTACAGCAGCTTCCATTGTCTCAACAGAACAGTCCGGGTGAGATCTATCTACGCACAGGCGCATGCAGAGCAAATGAAACCGCCTCGGAGACAGCACCACACTACACATGAGTAGTAATTGACACCTCTTTATGACTGTTATACTACTACTGTTCGTCGCCGATTAGATGATCTGTTCGTCGCCGATCTTCCTTTGCAGCTACACCTTACGTTCTCGATGTTTGTCTTGTCCCTTCCGCTCTTAGCAACGAGTTTGCATCTGGCTAGCTAGCTGCTCTCAGTGTATGTATGGTTGTTGGCATCACAATCACGATGATGGGGGGCTTTATAACCTTCTTTTCTAGGAAAAAAACATCCAGCATATGAGTTCACATCACTTCCTCGGCCCGTTGCCCTTCCGGTCACCGGTGCTGTTGTAGGCATCCGGGTAGGCATCGGCGGCAGGAGGTGGGTCGCTGAAGCCGTCGGAGTCGTCGGTGACGTCGAAGGAGTCGATGAAGCCCTTTATCCTCTAGATTCTGGCATGCACATCCGCGGCGCCGGTGGAGTGGCCGGGCACTAAAACCCATCATTGCCCTTGAGGAGTAGCGGTCAGACGGGGAGGAGGTCGACGGGCGGGCAGCATGGGGCGAGTTGGCCGCGTGGAGCTATGGGCGGGAGGCGGGAAGAGCCAGCTCCGGCGTCGACGCCCCGGCGACGGGTGATAGGCAAAGGAGCAGATTTGGAGCTGCCGCCATGTCCATCCGCGACCGCTACAATGCGATGCGGAACACCAGCTCGTCCTTGTCGCCCGATCCGTCGGAGTGGCTGCTGGTATTAAACATGGTGGACATAGATTGGGACGTGACAGATTGGAGAAAGGGAGGAGAAGAGATGGAGAACGGAGCGATGTGAACTAAGGGTAGGGTTTGCTCCGGGGTGGGGTTTTTATGGGGACGAAGTGGCATCATTGTTGGCCAGCGGTGGGCCGGGTTGATGTGGCGTCGCCAAGATCTCTCTATATCCACCCGACATTTGAACCAGCAAAATTCGTTGAAAAGCACAAGCAAAAAGAAAATCCGTTGAAAAGAAAAGACGAAACCTCTTGGCACTAGAATGGCCCTCGCCAGCGGAAGAAAATCCTATGCGACCCGGGTCGTACGCCCACGTCGTGAGACCCTCTCGAGAGGAGGACACTTGGCAAAAGCTTTTCAACGCAAGCAATTAATTCTCTAATTAATTCCAGCAACAAATCGCTAATCACGTTCCGTCCGTCCCACTCTATTCCCCACGCCTCCTAGTCCTTTCAGCTTCTACTCCTATTCATCTTCTCTGTCTCTTCCATCTCGCCGGCGACGAGGCCGCACCATGGCGCAGCCAGACGACGGCGACGAGGAACCAGAGCAATCAACATATATGGCAGCACATCCATCGGGACCTCCTCTGCCCACATCTCCACTCATGGTGAGTACAACCTTCTGAATGAGAAATTATATCCTTCTGAACCACGTTCGATTGATTTCAGTACTCTCGCAGCAGTCGCCATGGAACACAGTTCCACCATGGACGAGCAGCGCAACAAGAAACGATCAAGAGTTTCAAGATGGAAATATGGCAGCCCATCCATCGGAACCTCCTCTACCCACACCTCCTCCACTGATGGTGAGTACAACTTGTTGCAAACAATATATAGTGAGCAGATTTAACACAAACATGTCTTTCTTCAGAAGCACGCATCTAAGTTTTGGTAAAGAACAGATTAATAGCATCAATCCTTTGTATAATTATTTATTTCTGAACCATGTTTGAATGATTACATTACCCTCGCAGCAATCGCAGAACACAATTCCACCGAGGATGAGCAGCATAGCAAGGAACGATCAGGATTTGCAAGATGAAAATATTGTTCCAAGAGTTGGGAAGACCTTTCAATGTGAGGAAGAGGCATATCAGTTTTACAATTCTTATGCTCAAACCAAAGGATTCGGCATTAGGAAGTGCCACCTTAAGCATAGAGGAGATGGGACTTTAAGTTCTAGATATTTTGTTTGTAGCAAGGCAGGTGTGAAGGGCACTCATCCGACACATGTAGCCAAGAAAGAACAAGCTAATTCGAGAACTGATTGCATGGATCGTGTTCAATTCAGCATCACTCGGGAGGGTATTTGGAATGTGCAGAAAGTCATGCTCGATCACAATCATCAGCTTGTAAGTCCAGACAAGAGGCACATGCTTAGATCGTAACGTCAACTCTTAGATGCCGATCGCCATATGATTAAGCAGATGAGGACATCGGGAATTAAACAAGCTGAAATATATGATTTCTGTGAGCTTTGGTATGGTAAAGATGCAGTACCCTTCTTGCAAATGGATTGCAACAATTTTTTACGAAGTGAGCGCTCAAAGTATTTGGAAACCAAAGATGCTCAAACATTAACAGAGTATCTAAAGAACAAGCAAGCTGAGGACCCTTCGTTTTTCTACGCCATGCAACTAGATGATGATGATGGCACAATAATGAATATCTTCTGGACCGATGGACAAGCTATCATGGATTACTCTGTCTTTGGAGATGCCATTTCCTTTGACACCACATTTTCAACAAATAAGTTTCAAATGCCATTCGCTCCGTTTATTGGTGTTAATCATCACAAACAGACTATTTTTTTTGGTGCAGCACTCTTATATAATGAAACTGCAGATACCTTTGAGTGGGTTTTTAGAACCTTCCTACAAGCTATGTCTGGTAAGCAGCCTGAAACAATATTTACCAATCAATGTGCTGCCATCATAAATGCTATTGGAAGGGTTTTTCCGGAAACACGACATCGTCTTTGTTTATGGCATTTGTACCAGAATGCCGCTAAACATCTAAGCCATGTAATTAGCGACCATCCTTTGTTCCTTAAAGAATTCAAAAGATGTGTGTATGAAGATAGATCAGTGGCACATTTTGAGAATAGATGGCATGAGCTCTTGGTTAAGTACCAGATTAGGGGAAATTCTTGGATAAACAATCTGTACAAGTTGCGTGAGAAGTGGGCTACTATTTATCGTCAGGAGTCTTTTAGTGCAGACATGACATCAACACAAAGGAGTGAAGGAATGAACAATGTGTTCAAGAAAACTTTCCGCAAAAGATTATGCCTTTCAGAATTGATACAAGCATATGAGAAGTGCATTGCTCATCTTCGCCGGAAAGAAAAATACGAAGACTACAAGTCACGCCATACCAACCCAGTACTCTGCCTACCTAGCCTACCTTTGTTGAAGACTGCAGCGGAATCATATACCAGGACGCTCTATTCCGAGTTCGAAGAAGAATTCAAGAAGCAATTTAGTTTGTCATGTATTTTGCTGAGCACTGATTACACAGTTAGCACTTACAAGTTGACATCTTTTGAATACAAGAATGATGAAGCCATAGTGGCTTTTAATCCAACTACTTTGGAGATATGGTGTTCATGCAAGTTGTATTGTTGTATAGGTACGCAACATGCTTCCTCACTTCCTTAATATGATAGCCTTTGAAATTACTTTCTAAAATAGTTTTGAATGTTGTAGGTATATTATGCAAGCACACTCATAAGGTTTTGACCTGCTGCAATATCATCACCCTGCCAAGTCAGTTCATATTGAACAGATGGACAAAACATGCAAAACAAGAAATTTTTACTTCCAAACCGAATACCGATGATAGCCTAGACTCTATGTTTGCACATACTTCTCGAAAAATGATGTCACTTGCATTGAAGTGTAAAACTTCGAAGGAGGTTCTTACATATCTGAACGTTGGTATTGATAAGTTGGCTTTGGAAGCACATGAATTACTTGGCAATCTAAACTTAGATGAGGATGATGATTCTGAAAGTTCCTCCGAAATGAATGAATATGTTGCCAAGACAATGGTGCCATTCAAAGCTCCTGAACGAATAAAAGGTCCAATGAAAAAAAGATCAAAAGATGTTCTAGAGGGAGCAAAGAAAGGGAAAAAGAAAGGTACATTTAATTCTTATGTGTGAATAAGTAGCAAAGTTTCACTTCTATTTCTTATATTCACATAATGTGCAGGAAAAGGTATAAACCATCCAGCAAAGAAGTCGGTGCTTGTTCCACCTACAATTGGCCCTTCAGAATTTGCCGGTGCCAGTACTATATGTCCGCCTGTAGCCATGGCATTTGGAGAGTGCCCACCAGTTTCTGTTCCACCTATTCAAGGAGAATTTACAAGATTATTGCTTGAAGCTCATGGAGATGGCACAACATTGCCGGCTGCTCGTCAATTAGATTTCAGCGAAGATGCTAGCACATCAAGGTTTCAGCAGTGACGTATGTATCATACGCTGATTCTTGTTGTTTCCTTAAAGCTAGTTAGCTGGGCATGTCAGCTAAATGGTGTTATTAGCTATGTGCTTGTGTTGTTACCTGAATATTGGTGAACAAATATTTTCAAACCTTGTGCATTTGTCTCTTTGGCAAAACTGGAATGTTCTATTCTCTTATTCTGTAGCTATACTCATCAGGATGGTCAATCTTATTTCTCTGAAAGTAATGACTATATGCAATCTTATTCTGTAGCTATATTCATCAGGATGGTCAATCCTAAAGTGCAGTCATATTTTGCAAAAGAGTCATGTACAAGCAACATTACACACAACAGCTTGTATTCTTGCCTTACAAAAAATCTCTTTTGTCAATTACCACGAATTTCTATTCATAGTGTACATCAAATTATTTTATACAACAGCAGCTCAATCACTGGCAAGATGTGCCAACTACAAAAAGTTGTACATGTATCAGTACCTCATCAAATCATTGACAAGATGAACAAACTACAGAATTTTGTACAAACTACAAAGTTCCTTTCTTTCGCATATTTATCCTTGGTCATCACTGGCAACATGAGCAGCTCAAATAGTTGGCAAGATGTACCCTTGGTCATCACTGTTGGGGCTGTCTTCTTTGCACACTGTCAGGTTAGTCCAGCCGCGGGGGAGAGCACCGGGGGCGGCGGCCACAGCTGCGGCCGCAGTGAGCGAGCTCGAGAAGCGCCTCAGCCGCCGCGAGCGAGCTCGAGAAGCGCCTCAAGGGAGAGCAGCCGAGGCAGCGAGGGCGAAGGCGGCGGGGCGGCTCTGGCTGCCGCGGCGAGCGAGCGGAAGAAGATAAGGGGAATTGGGTTTTCGTGGTGGAGGTTAGGATTCAGGATTTTTTTAGTGAAACGGAGCATAAATGTCGGAGCTGACGCATGTGGTTCGCTTTGCCAAGTGTCCTCCTCTCGAGAGGGTCTCACAACGTGGGCGTACGACCCGGGTCGCATAGGATTTTCTTCCCTCGCCAGCCCACCCAGCAGTTGCAATTTCTAAGCAAGAAAAATAAAATAGAGCCAACATATGCATTTCTTTCGATGCAGAGCGTCAACATATGCAATTCCCTCGATGCAGAGCATGTGCAAAGTCGATCACCAAATTACATGATGGATTGCTGTGTGGAATCTCGCCCGAATAACTTATACACGACGTGCTGGAGCCGTGAAGCGAGGCTGCAAATTACTCTGCTGCCTGCCTTCAAACAGTACATATACACATTGCTCAGCCTTCCCTGTGCGAACTGCTATCTGCAGCGACAGAATATCAATCACTTTGCCATGGAGAGCGTTCCATTGCTGGCGTATAGGCCCGGGAAGAAGCGAGCATTGGCGAGGGAAGTGGCGGAGGAGTCCAAGAAGCTGTGGGAGATCGTCGGCCCTGCCATGTTCATGAGGCTGGTGCTCTACAGCTTCGACATCGTTAGCCAGGCCTTCGCAGGCCACATCGGCGACCTCGAGCTCGCCGCCTTCTCCATCGCCAGCACCGTCGTCTCTGGACTCACCTTCGGCTTGCTGGTATGTTGCATGTGCTAATGTGGTTGAGCACTTGAGCTTGAAGTGTTTCTTATCAGATTGTATCTGACTTGCAAATACTAATTACAGTGATATTTTGGATGTGGGTCACTACCATTAGATAGCATGCATGCTAAATGCATTGTTACTTAGTACAAGTTTTTAACAAGTTGTGGGTTCAGATTGAAGAACCATTAGATGGAAGTACAGATTGATTCATATGGTTTACAAGGCTAGCAAAAATCAATCAAGAGCGAAAGATCTTGAACAAGCCTAGACGAGGGTCTATCTCCCCCGTTTCCTCCCTCCGTCGCTGCCGGAGGAAGCCGCCCGGCGAAGCCCCGGCCGGCTGACGGCGGTGGCGGAGGAGCACTTCCCTCCCATGTCTAGATCGGGTGAGGGAGGTCATCCATCGGCGGCGCGGCGACTCGCCTCCGGCGACGACGCAAGGCGATGGCATGGTGGCGGAGCTGCACGCGACGTGGGAGTCCGGGTGGTGCGGGCCGCTGGGCGTGTCCGCGTGGTCACGACGGCCATGGTTGCAGTGGCCGGCGGCTCGTCAATCTGGCGGCGGGGGAACGTGGACGGTGGCGGCGGCGACGTTCGGCCTGGATCCTGGGGCTGCGGCCCTGGAAGGTGGCGGCAGGTGAAGCTCGTGCTGCCCGTGGCGGCATAGCATGGTGATGTTTCTGTCCAAGGCGAATCTGCACCGGCGATCTGGTGGCTTGGTCTCCGGATTTGTTCGGATCAGAGACGGTGACGAGCACGCGGGATCCCTCTCGACGGCTCTCACGGTTTGGAGAGGTGGGTGGCAGCCCTCCTCCCAGGCTCCAGTGATGGCACCCACAGGCAGTGGCCGGTGTTCCAAGGGCTCCCATGGTGGCAGTGTTGTTGCGGATGATCGCCGGACCTAGGCATCTAGATCTAGGGCTTTGATGGCGGTCGAGACTATGCACAGGTTGTCGGCTGAATTACTTGAGACAGATCCGGGTGAGAATCTAGTCTTCGGCCGGTGGCCGAAGTCGATGATGGCGACGCCCTTGCAGCGTTTCCTTCTTGAAGACATCATCAAGGTGAAGCTCCCAGCTCCTCCCGATACCTTGGGGGAAACCCTTGATCAATTGATCGGATGATGGCGGCGCTCTCGTGTCGTTTCCTCCTTGGGGGCGTCATTCTTGAAGGTGTGCATTGGATCGAGGGACCAGTGGACGGTTTTACTGGTGGAGCGGCATTTCTTGTTCACATCGGTGATGTGGAGTCTCGGCGGCGTGGCGCGGCAGGGTCTCAGCAACGGATGTGTGATGATGGACGCGCGTAGGGAGATGGCGTTGTTTAGTGTCGTGGTGGCGTCGACTGCGGGCTTGACAATTGATGCGTCGGTACATGCTCTGAAGATGAATCGGTGGAAGATGCGCCGGCAGCCTCTGAGAGGGTGCCGAACCGATGAGTGCCCTGATGGCTTAGTTGGCGCCTCAAGTTTTAGATGTTAGGCATTCGTGCAAGGTTTGTTTGGTATTTGGCCCGGATTCTTGGCACCTCCTTCATCAGTTAGATAGGAGTAGCGACAGATGTTGCAAAGATGGTGACTTTAGACTTATTGATATATTTCTTTGTAAGGTCTTTGTGAATAATCAATAAAATGGCCGCATGCATCTTTCAGATGCAGAAGCCGGGGTCATCCTCATTTTCTAAAAAAGAACTTAGTTTTGCTGTGAAAAGAAGAAGAGAAGTTGGTTCCCACGGTTGATTTTCTACGTTTGAAATCATAACTCATAAATTATTTTTTGTTACGTGTGATAATCCCCTCTTGTAGCTCGTTCGGTTAATCCTCTCCTCACAGAAAAGATAATCTTATACCGCCTGGCTACGCTCCCCATTGCTGAACCCTTCCCGGTGCTCGCGCTGGTGCTGCTCGGCGAGAGGATAGAGAGAGAAGTCAGAGGTGGAAGAGAGTGAGGGGGTGCTTTGAGATCCAGTTTGCCGGGTGTCAGCATTGGGAGAGGGTCTAGTCAAACCTTGGCATGCCAACTCTGCTATATATTCTGCGTGCGTGCGTGCGTGAACGTGCCACGATCATGCTCATCTCGCTCTCTTTGAGAGAAGAAGAACAATTTAATTATAGTTTCAACGAGCAAGCAACGGATTAGTGGGACAAATCGACTGACTCGTTCACCAATGCTCGGCATGCAGCTCGGAATGGCGAGCGCTCTGGAAACGCTGGCCGGCCAGGCCTTCGGCGCCAAGCAGTACGCCATGCTCGGCATCTACCTGCAGCGCTCGTGGATCGTCCTCCTGCTCTCCGCCGCGCTCCTCCTCCCGATGTACGTCTTCGCGGCGCCGCTGCTGGCCGCCATGGGCCAGCCGGCCGAGGTGGCGCGCCTGGCGGGCCAGCTCGGCGTGTGCATGCTCCCGATGCACTTCGGGTTCGCCGTCCTCCTGCCCATCAACAGGTTCCTGCAGAGCCAGGGAAAGAACTGGGTCATGGCGGCCACGGCGCTGGCGTCCTTCCCCGTGCACGTGGCCACCACCTGGCTGCTCGTGGTCCGCTTCCGCTTCGGGGTGCACGGCGCCGCCATGGCCCTCAACGTCTCCTGGGGGCTCAGCCTGGTGGTGCAGCTCGCGTACGTCGTCGGCGGCGGGTGCCCCTTGACGTGGACCGGCTTCTCGAGGTTGGCGTTCGCTGACCTCTCCGGGTTTATCAAGCTGTCCCTGTCATCTGGTGTCATGGTATGGTATGTATGGGAAGGAATACGTACGGGATTCCGTTGTGTGCATCGGCAGTGCATGCTCTTCTAGATACAAATGCTTATATATTTGCATCTCGCGTGCAGCTTGGAGAATTCATACTACAAAGTGCTGCTCTTGCTCACAGGACACCTCAAGAACTCTCAGCTTGCTGTGGATGCCCTTTCTATCTGGTACTACATCTTCTACCTCTCTCTGCCCCGCCACTCATGTTTCCTACGAGTACACAGGTTTAGAAGTATATTCTCATGTCACGACCGGTTGCTAACTATCTGTATCCAGCATGAGTTTTCAGGGATGGGAGATGATGGTTCATATGGCCTTCTTAGCAGGCACTGGGTAAATACAGACTCTTGCACCATATACTCTGCACTTCAGTTGCCAATTTACCACCAGATGGCTGAAAATTTTCATTGTGGATTCAAAGGGTGAGAGTTTCTAATGAGCTTGGCGCGGGCAACGGGAAAGGCGCGCGGTTCGCGACCATCGTCTCGACGGCGAACTCCTTTCTGATCGGCCTCTTCTTTAGCTTGCCTGCACTCGCCTTCCACGACAAGATCGCGCTCGTCGTTTCATCAAGCAAAGCTGTGATCGACGCGGTGGACAACCTCTGCGTTCTGCTGGCCATTAGCATCCTCCTAAATGGCGTCCAACCTGTCCTTTCAGGTACTCTGTCTTCTCCACCCTGCACACAGTGATGACACTGAACTTGCGATGAATCAGATCAGAATAAGAAATGAAATAATGCAGAACTGAAGGTTAATTGATGCTCTGTATGTGCGTGCGTGTGACGCAATTTGCAGGAGTTGCTGTTGGATCAGGGTGGCAAACACTAGTGGCTTATATAAACGTAGGAAGCTACTACATCATTGGAGTTCCTGTTGGACTCCTGCTGAGTTGGCTCTTCAATCTTGGAGTTCTTGTACATTCCATACAAGCCATACTTTAATAGTATTTGTACTTGTGAAGATACATACATGTCTCCATACACACCCTTACTAGATCATCTTTCTTTGCAGGGGATTTGGGCAGGGATGATCGGTGGCACTGCAGTTCAGCAATAATTCTGGCGTATATTACCATGAGATGTGATTGGGACGAAGAGGTCATTTCTTTGTCCGGCCCTCAGTTTTATAGTCAATCAGTCATCATAACATTGACTTGTTGGAATTATGCAGGCTTCTAAAGCAAGTAAACACATCCAAAGATGGGCAGGTTCCAAATGAGTTGGAGTGCCAATGCCCTCATCTCAAGGAGCGGTTTATCAAGATTATCCTAGATGGCCATTTTCTGAATGGAAGTTTTAGTTGAATTTTTGTCATGTAGCATCAAGATGGATCCGTACGTGATCCTTACTACAGCATGCGAAAGTGCAGCAGCTTATGGACTATGGGTGCAACCAATAAGAGATGGTAGTATGAGACACGTACAACCGGTTTGTATGGCGGTTCAAATATTAGGCTATGTGTGTATAGGCATATGTTTCTATTTTCACGTTATTTGCACTTGTTGTACTTTAGTACTTGAACTTCGTACTTCAACTTTAACAAAGTTGTGTCTTGTGTGCATCAGAATGATACAGAGAATGGGGTAATCCTCCTTTAAAAAAAATGTACTACCAAGATGGGCATGACACAAGTACCTCGTCACCTCACAAAGTAGTTTACATGAAACACGAGATTAGGGGGAAACTTTGAGACAAGAAAAAGCCAAAAGAAGTGAATATCCATTTCTGAGCCTAGCCTCATCTGCACCCGGTCAAAAAAAAGTTCACAAAAAAATCAAAAAAAAATCCAATTTTTTTGCATGGTAGATAATTTGATGCGTGAGATGCGCTTTAAATTCAGACATTTGGACATATGAGTAGCTCTCGGCAGAAAAGATAAATTAAGTCAAAACAATACATGAACGGTAAACTTTTTTACAAAAACCCTAAATTTGTCTTTTTTGCCGAGAGCTACTCAGATGTTATTGACTTATTTGTCATTATCATTTTATGTTTATGCTTTAGTGATTGTAGCTTTTTCACTGAAAAGAGCGCCATCAATTTGTCTTCACTATTGTGTTTAGTTTTCATGTGTGCTAAACAAAATTACTCCGTTATATTTAGGAAATTGGCTAGGTCCTGCCAAAATTTAGTGAAGTAAAAATACTCCACTAAACTTTACTAGGTCGGATACTTCTCTATTTTTTAGGGATCGGTTAGAGTTGCTCTAAGCTAGATATCTTGCAACCGGCGGTCACCATCGGCTGGGTTGCCGACGTCCAAAACGAGCCAGAAACTAGGTCTTTTTAGCTTAGCTTGGCCTGGGTCACCATAACCCCAACCTCTTGTAAGACCTAGACGGCTAGACTGTGTATTTATTTACTCCTTGTTAATACATCGGCAGCAAATTGCCAGTTCTTGTATGTGTTTACTCCTCCTTATCATGTCGGCAGCAAAATTGTCAGTTCATCAGAAAAGAAAAAATGGTGGAAGGCTAAGTTTCCAGCAATACACCGACTCCACCACTCCCGCCTTTACATGCGTAGACCAAGTACATTTTTTTGGGAAGAAAAACACTGATTGGTTCAGTGCGGTTTTGATTCCGAGACCGACAAATTTAGATAGCAGTACTAATCCTCGCCACATCCACATGGCAGATTAATTATTCTCCAGCGTGCTGCATCACCGTTGCAAACTACAGATTCCAAGCTAGATCTAGCTAAGCATACAATAGTTGTTTTTCCAGACGAAGAGCATATATGTTTACCTCCAATCTGCACATCTAGTCAAGTAGCCATACAATGGAGATGGAGAGGCAGAAGAACGCGCCACTTCTCGTGAGGAGGACGAAGGAGAGGGAGGGACAGGTCCAAAGGCTAGCCAGCGAGGTATGGGAAGAGTCCATGAAGCTGTGGGAGGTGGTCGGCCCGGCCGTGTTCATGAGGCTGGTCCTCTACAGCCTGAACATCATCAGCCAGTCCTTCGCCGGCCATCTCGGCGACCGTGAGCTCGCCGCCTTCTCCATCGCCAGCACCGTCGTCTCCGGCTTCAACCTCGGCTTCTTGGTACATAATGCTCCTCTCGCAAGTCTCGGCTGCCTATCGATCTCTGTTTTTTATGCGTCGAAAATTACGTTTGCTCACACACTCCTGTCGGGCATCATTGACTCCTACGACGAAAAGCATCCATTGACTTCACAAATGTCACTCCTAATCTTGATGAACCGCAGCTTGGCATGGCGAGCGCGCTGGAGACGCTGTGCGGCCAGGCGTACGGCGCGAAGCAGTACGCGATGCTGGGCGTGTACATGCAGCGCTCGTGGCTTGTCCTCCTGGCTTTCGCGGCGCTCCTTTCCCCGACCTACATCTTCAGCGGGCAGCTGCTCCGCGCGCTCGGCCAGCCCGCCAATCTGGCCCGCGAGGCCGGGGCCGTCAGCGCCTGCCTGCTCCCGCTGCACTTCATGTACGCCATCCTCCTGCCGCTCAACAAGTTCCTCCAGTGCCAGAGGAAGAACGCGGTCACCGCGGTCACCACCGCCGTGGCGTTCCCGGTGCATGCCGCGGTGACCTGGCTGCTGGTCAGCTACCTCGGGCTCGGGGTCGTCGGCGCCGCCATCGCGCTCAACTTCTCGTGGGCGCTCGTCGTGGCGCTGCAGCTCGCGTACGCCGTCGGCGGCGGCTGCCCGGAGACGTGGGGTGGGTTCTCGTCGTTGGCGTTCGTGGACATCTGGGGGTTCGTCAAGTTGTCCTCCGCATCCGGAGTCATGTTGTGGTATTTATTTATTGTATTTTTCATCACGGCGCCTTCAACTTCTGGTAGGTAGTAACTATAATATCAGGGAGACACATCAACTTTATAATATATTTTTCTCTTTTCTTGTCTTGCTTATGGATGCAGCTTGGAGAGTTGGTACTACAGGGTTCTGATCTTCGTCACTGGGTACATGAAGAACGCGGCGCTTGCCGTGGATGCCTTGTCTATCTGGTAGAAATCTCTTACCTCCATTTTACATTGGCTAGACACAACTATTGAGATGATTTCTAATATTTTTGCCATGAACAGCTTGAGTTTGAATGGATTGGAGATGATGATCCCATTGGGGTTCTTGGCAGGCACCGGGTAAGCAAAGTACACCAGACATTGACACTCCACCACTCTTTGCCTCCTTCCGAAACAGTATATTGAATCCCGACACCCTCCCCTGGTTTTGTTTTGAAAGGGTGCGGGTCGCCAACGAGCTCGGCGCGGGCAACGGACGCGGGGCGAGATTCGCGACGATGGTGTCGACGACGACCTCCTTTCCGATCAGCATCTTCTTCTGCTTGGCGGCGTTGGGCCTCCACGGCAGGCTCGCCTTCATCTTCTCGTCGAGCAAGGCCGTGATCGACACCGTGGACGACATGTCCGTCCTGCTGGCCCTCACCATCCTCCTCAACGGAGTCCAACCCGTCCTTTCAGGTACGAACAGTTAGCTCGAGCCACATATGCAGAAAATAGGAAATAAGCTTGATGTTGCATCTGTGATCTGCAGGAGTTGCAGTTGGGTCAGGTTGGCAGGCGCTGGTTGCGTATGTGAACATTGGGAGCTACTACCTCATCGGTGTCCCGCTCGGCGCTCTGCTGGGATGGACCTTCCATCTTGGTGTACATGTAAGCTTTTTTGTTTATCCTTTGACTTGGGAGAAATGGTACGCTGTCTCATATCGTAAATTAATACTGCTACTGCTGCTAACAGAGAACATAATTCTTCACTTGTGCAGGGAATTTGGGCGGGAATGATCGGTGGCACGACGGTCCAGACGCTGATCCTCGCCTACATGACCATGCGATGCGACTGGGATCAAGAGGTTTGGTTGTTCGCCCTTCATATCTGCCTAATTTTCTTTAGTGGAAGCCAAAATTACTGTAACAACGACACAGTGCTTTTGCACCACTTCCTTTGCATTGGGTGGTCACTCAAATGTGCTAAAATCGTGATGCTTTTGCAGGCCTTGAAAGCAAGTAACCGTATGGGGCTGATGTGAAGCTCCGATTGATCAGTCCGAAGAAGCCTGTAGTCATGCATCGAACAAGTGTAGATGGTGTAGTTAGAAGTGAATGTTTTTCTTTTGAGCGAACTCTGGTTTTTTTTTTCATTCTTTTGTTACCGTTTTTTTATTATTCTTTTGTTACCGTTTATTTAAAGGCCCCGTTTGCATTGAGCTGGTCAGGCTCGGCCCGGTCCAGCCGACCAAATTATTTGAGCCAACCATGGGCCATTAGGCAGGTCCAATTCGTCAGGCCCAGGCACGCTCATAGAAGCTTACTCCGGCCCAATAGTCTGGAGTACACGGTTAAGCTGACAGGACACATTGCCTCAGAAAAGAAAACTGACAGGACACAGGGGGAAAGGAGCTGTCCAGAACGGGGCCCGAGCTAGTGGCGAGCCGGAAGATGACGGGAAACAGCTCGCTCGCGGATGGTGAGCTCACTATCCGTTTAATATTCGGAGCGTGCTTGGCCGGTTGATGTTTGCTTCTTGTTCGCGTCTCTCACTTTCGCGACTCGGAATCAATGGTCGACCGTGTGTACGCACGCACGTAACAAGTTGCGTTACTGACTTATACTAGCTCTCAACCCGGGTACTCCAGCAAAATTGATCCGTCAAAGATGCCGGTAATCCATCCGTCGAGGCGTGGAGCGAAACACAGGTCGATCTTGTGGCACCGCGGTAACGCCACATGTGCATTTTACGTAGCTCACCTACGCGCGCATTGCATCCACGTGATTATGTTTTTTTTTTTTGCGATGAAACCACATGATTATGTTAAGCGCGCGAAGAAGTCCGAAGCACAAGCACCGAATTGGGAGGTTTTTACCCAATATGGGTGACAACATAATCTTCGGATTGGGCCTTCACCTCCTTCGATATAGGCTTAGCGTTGGTCCTATATATATGATCATACTGTTGCTGTTTTGTCTTCTTTCATTTTGTTATCGAGAATGCTAAATTCTTGCCGACTGGCAGTTTGCAACAGATCTGAACGGTTCGTTCACCGTTGGATCTGCATCGAACGTCCCACGCAAGTTCCATCTCGCATCTTTTTTTTGGCTACCCACGCATGTCTAGGAGGCAGTTTCCTTTTTTCCGGCCACCATTCCCGCGAGGGAGTTTCCTTATTTTTCAGCGCGGGAGTTTTCTTTTTTTGGCCACCATTCCCACGAGGGAGTTTCTTTTTTTTCCGGCCATCAATCCCTCGCACAAGTTTCCTTTTTTGGGTCCCTCGATCTGGTTTAATTTCTCGCAAAAAAAATGGGGAGCTTGGAGTCGAACCTCATACCCCTATAGGTTAGTTATGAACTCAAAAACCACTTGGGCTGGCTCGGCTTTGATGACAAATCTAGTTTTCTTTTCTTTTGTACCTTCACATATCAAGCCAAAAAATAACAAAGAAAGGAACGTCGGGTAAATAGCATGGTGCATAGGATTCGTACATGGGGTCCCTACCTAACTAAGTTGATGTCCATTAACCATCTCAAACTAAGTAGATTGTTTGTGTGAACTAAGCTCATTTTGTCTTCGGATTGAAAAAATTATGGATCCGGCAAAAAAATTCTTAAAAACAAAACCCCGGTAAATTCTATGTAAATAGCATATACACCATGCACCTGATATTTTACACAAAAATACCGCAGTAACTTTGATTGAGCAAAAAAGTTGTTAAAAAGATTAAAAAAATACCCCTCGATAACTTCTCTGTAAATAACATGATAACATAAGCCCCGTTGACCTGATAACTTATGTACATCACCATGACACCATTGACCCAAAAAAATCATCGAAATGAAGGAAATATGCCCTAGAGGCAATAATAAAGTTATTATTTATTTCCTTATATCATGATAAAAGTTTATTATTCATGCTAGAATTATATTAACCGGAAACATAATACATGTGTGAATACATAGACAAACAGAGTGTCACTAGTATGCCTCTACTTGATTAGCTCGTTAGTCAAAGATGGTTATGTTTCCTAACCATGGACAAAGAGTTGTTATTTGATTAACGGAATCACATCATTAGTTGAATGATCTGATTGACATGACCCATTCCATTAGCTTAGCACCCGATCGTTTAGTATGTTGCTATTGCTTTCTTCATGACTTATACATGTTCCTATGACTATGAGATTATGCAACTCCTGTTTGCCAGAGAAACACTTTGTGTGCTACCAAACGTCACAACGTAACTGGGTGATTATAAAGGAGCTCTACAGATGTCTCCAAAGGTACATGTTGGGTTGGCGTATTTCGAGATTAGGATTTGTCACTCCGATTGTCGGAGAGGTATCTCTGGGCCCTCTCGGTAATGCACATCACTTAAGCCTTGCAAGCATTGCAACTAATGAGTTAGTTGCGGGATGATGTATTACAGAACGAGTAAAGAGACTTGCCGGTAACGAGATTGAACTAGGTATGGGATACCGACGATCGAATCTCGGGCAAGTAACATACCGATGACAAAGGGAACAACGTATGTTGTTATGCGGTCTGACCGATAAAAGATCTTCGTAGAATATGTAGGAGCCAATATGAGCATCCAAGTTCCGCTATTGGTTATTGACCGGAGACGTGTCTCGGTCATGTCTACATTGTTCTCGAACCCGTAGGGTCCGCACGCTTAAGGTTACGATGACAGTTATATTATGAGTTTATGCATTTTGATGTATCGAAGGTTGTTCGGAGTCCCGGATGTGATCACGGACATGACGAGGAGTCTCGAAATGGTCGAGACATAAAGATTGATATATTGGAAGCCTATGTTTGGATATCGGAAGTGTTCCGGGTGAAATCGAGATTTTACCGGAGTACCGGAACCCCCCGGGGGTATATGGGCCTTAGTGGGCCTTAGTGGAAGAGAGGAGAGGTGGCCAGAGATGGGCCGCGCGCCCCTTCCCCCCTTGGTCCGAATTGGACAAGGAGAGGGGGCCGCCCCCCCTTCCTCCTCTCTCTCCTCTCCCCCCCCCCTCCACGAATCCTATTCCAACTAGGAAAGGGGGGAGTCCTACTCCCAGAGGGAGTAGGGCTCCTCCTGGCGCGCCTCTCCTGGCCGGCCGGCCCCCCTCCCTTGAACCTTTATATACAGAGGCAGGGGCACCCCTAGAGACACAAGTTGATCCACGTGATCATATTCTTAGTCGTGTGCGGTGCCCCCTTCCACCATAGTCCTCGATAATATTGTAGCGGTGCTTAGGCGAAGCCCTGCGACAGTAGTACATCAAGATCGTCACCACGCCGTCGTGCTGACGGAACTCTTCCCCGACACTTTGCTGGATCGGAGTCCGGGGATCGTCATCGAGCTGAACGTGTGCTAGAACTCGGAGGTGCCGTAGTTTCGGTGCTTGATCGGTCGGGCCGTGAAGACGTACGACTACATCAACCAAGTTAACGCTTCCGTTATCGATCTACAAGGGTACGTAGATCACACTCTCCCCCTCTCGTTGCTATGCATCACCATGATCTTGCGTGTGTGTAGAATTTTTTTTGAAATTACTACGAAACCCAACAGTGGCATCCGAGCCTAGGTTCTATATGTTGATGTTATATGCACGAGTAGAACACAAGTGAGTTGTGGGCGATATAAGTCATACTGCTTACCAGCATGTCATACTTTGGTTCGGCGGTATTGTTGGACGAAGCGGCCCGGACCGACATTACGCGTACGCTTACGCGAGACCGGTTCTCCCGACGTGCTTTGCACATAGGTGGCTTGCGGGTGACAGTTTCTCCAATTTTAGTTGAACCAAGTGTGGCTACGCCCGGTCTTTGTGAAGGTTAAAACAGCACCAACTTGACAAACTATCGTTGTGGTTTTGATGCGTAGGTAAGATTGGTTCTTGCTTAAGCCCGTAGCAGCCACGTAAAACATGCAACAACAAAGTAGAGGACGTCTAACTTGTTTTTGCAGGGCATGTTGTGATGTGATATGGTCAAGACATGATCCTAAATTTTATTGTATGAGATGATCATGTTTTGTAACCAAGTTATCGGCAACTGGCAGGAGCCATATGGTTGTCGCTTTATTGTATGCAATGCAATCGCGCTGTAATGCTTTACTTTATCACTAAGCGGTAGCGATAGTCGTGGAAGCATAAGATTGGCGAGACGACAATGATGCTACGATGGAGATCAAGGTGTCGTGCCGGTGACGATGGTGATCATGACAGTGCTTCGGAGATGGAGATCACAAGCACAAGATGATGATGGCCATATCATATCACTTATATTGATTGCATGTGATGTTTATCTTTTATGCATCTTATCTTGCTTTGATTGACGGTAGCATTATAAGATGATCTCTCACTAAATTATCAAGAAGTGTTCTCCCTGAGTATGCATCGTTGCGAAAGTTCTTCGTGCTGAGACACCACGTGATGATCGGGTGTGATAGGCTCTACGTTCAAATACAACGGGTGCAAAACAGTTGCACACGCGGAATACTCAGGTTATACTTGACGAGCCAAGCATATACAGATATGGCCTCGGAACACGGAGACCGAAAGGTCGAGCGTGAATCATATAGTAGATATGATCAACATAGTGATGTTCACCAATGAAACTACTCCATCTCACATGATGATCGGACATGGTTTAGTTGATTTGGATCACGTAATCACTTAGAGGATTAGAGGGATGTCTATCTAAGTGGGAGTTCTTTAAGTAATATGATTAATTGAGCCTAAATTTATCATGAACTTAGTACCTGATAGTATCTTGCTTGTTTATGTATGATTGTAGATAAATGGCCCGTGCTGTTGTTCCGTTGAATTTTAATGCGTTCCTTGAGAAAGCAAAGTTGAAAGATGATGGTAGCAATTACACGGACTGGGTCCGTAACTTGAGGATTATCCTCATTGCTGCACAGAAGAATTACGTTCTGGAAGCACCGCTGGGTGCCAGGCCTGCTGCTGGAGCAACACCAGATGTTGTGAACGTCTGGCAGAGCAAAGCTGATGACTACTCGATAGTTCAGTGTGCCATGCTTTACGGCTTAGAACCGGGACTTCAACGACGTTTTGAACGTCATGGAGCATATGAGATGTTCCAGGAGTTGAAGTTAATATTTCAAGCAAATGCCCGTATTGAGAGATATGAAGTCTTCAATAAGTTCTATAGTTGCAAGATGAAGGAGAACAGTTTTGTCAGTGAGCATATACTCAAAATGTCTGGGTATAATAATCACTTGATTCAAATGGGAGTTAATCTTCCAGATGATTGCGTCATTGACAGAATTCTCCAATCACTGCCACCAAGCTACAAGAGCTTCGTGATGAACTATAATATGCAAGGGATGAATAAGACTATTCCCGAACTCTTCGCAATGCTGAAAGCTGCGGAGGTAGAAATCAAAAAGGAGCATCAAGTGTTGATGGTCAACAAGACCACTAGTTTCAAGAAAAAGGGCAAAGGGAAGAAGAAAGGGAACTTCAAGAAGAACAGCAAGCAAGTTGCTGCTCAAGAGAAGAAACCCAAGTCTGGACCTAAGCCTGAAACTGAGTGCTTCTACTGCAAGCAGACTGGTCACTGGAAGCGGAACTGCCCCAAGTATTTGGCGGATAAGAAGGATGGCAAGGTGAACAAAGGTATGTGTGATATACATGTTATTGATGTGTACCTTACTAATGCTCGCAGTAGCACCTGGGTATTTGATACTGGTTCTGTTGCTAATATTTGCAACTCGAAATAGGGACTACGGATTAAGCGAAGATTGGCTAAGGACGAGGTGACGATGCGCGTGGGAAACGGTTCCAAAGTCGATGTGATCGCAATCGGCACGCTACCTCTACATCTACCTTCGGGATTAATATTAGACCTAAATAATTGTTATTTGGTGCCAGCGTTAAGCATGAACATTATATCTGGATCTTGTTTGATGCGAGACGGTTATTCATTTAAATTAGAGAATAATGGTTGTTCTATTTATATGAGTAATATCTTTTATGGTCATGCACCCTTGAAGAGTGGTCTATTCTTATTGAATCTCGATAGTAGTAACACACATATTCATAATGTTGAAGCCAAAAGATGCAGAGTTGATAATGATAGTGCAACCTATTTGTGGCACTGCCGTTTAGGTCATATCGGTGTAAAGCGCATGAAGAAACTCCATACTAATGGACTTTTGGAACCACTTGATTATGAATCACTTGGTACTTGCGAACCGTGCCTCATGGGCAAGATAACTAAAACGCCATTCTCCGGTACTATGGAGAGAGCAACGGATTTGTTGGAAATCATACATACAGATGTATGTGGTCCGATGAATATTGAGGCTCGTGACGGATATCGTTATTTTCTCACCTTCATAGATGACTTAAGCAGATATGGGTATATCTACTTAATGAAATATAAGTCTGAAACGTTTGAAAAGTTTAAAGAATTTCAGAGTGAAGTTCAAAATCATCGTAACAAGAAAATAAAGTTTCTACGATCTGATCATGGAGGAGAATATTTGAGTTACGAGTTTGGTGTACATTTGAAACAATGCGGAATAGTTTCGCAACTCACGCCACCCGGAACACCACAGCGTAATGGTGTGTCCGAACATCGTAATCGTACTTTACTAGATATGGTGCGATCTATGATGTCTCTTACTGATTTACCGCTACCGTTTTGGGGTTATGCTTTGGAGACGGCCGCATTCACGTTAAATAGGGCACCATCAAAATCCGTTGAGACGATGCCTTATGAACTATGGTTTGGCAAGAAACCAAAGTTGTCGTTTCTGAAAGTTTGGGGCTGCGATGCTTATGTGAAAAAGCTTCAACCTGATAAGCTCGAACCCAAATCGGAGAAATGTGTCTTCATAGGATATCCAAAGGAGACTATTGGATACACCTTCTATCACAGATCCGAAGGCAAGACTTTTGTTGCTAAGTTCGGAAACTTTCTGGAGAAGGAGTTTCTCTCAAAAGAATTGAGTGGGAGGAAAGTAGAACTTGACGAGGTAACTATACCTGCTCCCTTATTGGAAAGTAGTGCATCACAGAAAACTGTTTCTGTGACACCTACACCAATTAGTGAGGAAGCTAATGATAATGATCATGAAACTTCAGAACAACATACTACTGAACCTCGTAGATCAACCAGAGTGAGATCCGCACCAGAGTGGTACGGTAATCCTATTCTGAAAGTCATGCTACTAGATCATGATGAACCTACGAACTATGAATAAGCGATGGTGAGCCCAGATTCCGCAAAATGGCTTGAAGCCATGAAATCTGAGATGGGATCCATGTATGAGAACAAAGTATGGACTTTGGTTGACTTGCCCAATGATCGGCAAGCAATTGAGAATAAATGGATCTTCAAGAAGAAGACTGACGCCGACGGTAATATTACTGTCTACAAAGCTCGACTTGTCGCAAAAGGGTTTCGGCAAGTTCAAGGGATTGACTACGATGAGACCTTCTCACCCGTGGCGATGCTTAAGTCTGTCCGAATCATATTAGCAATTGCCTCATTTTATGATTATGAAATTTGGCAGATGGATGTCAAAACTGCATTCCTGAATGGATTTCTGGAAGAAGAGTTGTATATGATGCAACCGGAAGGTTTTGTCGATCCAAAGGGAGCTAACAAAGTGTGCAAGCTCCAGCGATTCATTTATGGACTGGTGCAAGCCTCTCGGAGTTGGAATAACCGCTTTGATAGTGTGATCAAAGCATTTGGTTTTATACAGACTTTTGGAGAAGTCTGTATTTACAAGAAAGTGAGTGGGAGCTCTATAGCATTTCTGATATTATATGTGGATGACATATTACTGATTAGAAATGATATAGAATTTCTGGATACCATAAAGGGATACTTGAATAAGAGTTTTTCAATGAAAGACCTCGGTGAAGCTGCTTACATATTAGGCATAAAGATCTATAGAGATAGATCAAGACGTTTAATTGGACTTTCACAAAGCACATACCTTGACAAGATTTTGAAGAAGTTCAAAATGGATCAAGCAAAGAAAGGGTTCTTGCCTGTGTTACAAGGTGTGAAGTTGAGTCAGACTCAATGCCCGACCACTGCAGAAGATAGAGAGAAAATGAAAGATGTTCCCTATGCTTCAACCATAGGCTCTATCATGTATGCAATGCTGTGTACCAGACCTGATGTGTGCCCTGCTATAAGTCTAGCAGGGAGGTACCAAAGTAATCCAGGAGTGGATCACTGGACAGCGGTCAAGAACATCCTGAAGTACCTGAAAAGGACTAAGGATATGTTTCTCGTATATGGAGGTGACAAAGAGTTAATCGTAAACGGTTACGTTGATGCAAGCTTTGACACTGATACGGACGATTCTAAATCACAAACCGGATACGTGTTTACATTAAACGGTGGAGCTGTCAGTTGGTGCAGTTCTAAACAGAGCGTCGTGGCGGGATCTACGTGTGAAGCGGAATACATAGCTGCTTCAGAAGCAGCGAATGAAGGAGTCTGGATGAAGGAGTTCATATCCGATCTAGGTGTCATACCTAGTGCATCGGGTCCAATGAAAATCTTTTGTGACAATACTGGTGCAATTGCCTTGGCGAAGGAATCCAGATTTCACAAGAGAACCAAGCACATCAAGAGACGCTTCAATTCCATTCGGGATCTAGTTCAGGTGGGAGACATAGAGATTTGCAAGATACATACGGATCTGAATGTTGCAGACCCGTTGACTAAGCCTCTTCCACGAGCAAAACATGATCAGCACCAAGGCTCCATGGGTGTTAGAATCATTACTGTGTAATCTAGATTATTGACTCTAGTGCAAGTGGGAGACTGAAGGAAATATGCCCTAGAGGCAATAATAAAGTTATTATTTATTTCCTTATATCATGATAAAAGTTTATTATTCATGCTAGAATTGTATTAACCGGAAACATAATACATGTGTGAATACATAGACAAACAGAGTGTCACTAGTATGCCTCTACTTGACTAGCTCGTTAGTCAAAGATGGTTATGTTTCCTAACCATGGACAAATAGTTGTTATTTGATTAACGGGATCACATCATTAGTTGAATGATCTGATTGACATGACCCATTCCATTAGCTTAGCACCCGATCGTTTAGTATGTTGCTATTGCTTTCTTCATGACCTATACATGTTCCTATGACTATGAGATTATGCAACTCCCGTTTGCCAGAGGAACACTTTGTGTGCTACCAAACGTCACAACGTAACTGGGTGATTATAAAGGAGCTCTACAGGTGTCTCAAAAGGTACATGTTGGGTTGGCGTATTTCGAGATTAGGATTTGTCACTCCGATTGTCGGAGAGGTATCTCTGGGCCCTCTCGGTAATGCACATCACTTAAGCCTTGCAAGCATTGCAACTAATGAGTTAGTTGCGGGATGATGTATTACAGAACGAGTAAAGAGACTTGCCGGTAACGAGATTGAACTAGGTATGGGATACCGACGATCGAATCTCGGGCAAGTAACATACCGATGACAAAGGGAACAACGTATGTTGTTATGCGGTCTGACCGATAAAAGATCTTCGTAGAATATGTAGGAGCCAATATGAGCATCCAAGTTCCGCTATTGGTTATTGACCGGAGACGTGTCTCGGTCATGTCTACATTGTTCTCGAACCCGTAGGGTCCGCACGCTTAAGGTCACGATGACAGTTATATTATGAGTTTATGCATTTTGATGTATCGAAGGTTGTTCGGAGTCCCGGATGTGATCACGGACATGACGAGGAGTCTCGAAATGGTCGAGACATAAAGATTGATATATTGGAAGCCTATGTTTGGATATCGGAAGTGTTCCGGGTGAAATCGAGATTTTACCGGAGTACCGGGAGGTTACCGGACCCCCCCCGGGAGGTATATGGGCCTTAGTGGGCCTTAGTGGAAGAGAGGAGAGGTAGCCAGAGATGGGCCGCGCGCCCCTCCCCCCCTTGGTCCGAATTGGACAAGGAGAGGGGGCCGGCCCCCCTTCCTCCTCTCTCTCCTCTTCCCCCCCCCTCCACGAATCCTATTCCAACTAGGAAAGGGGGAGTCCTACTCCCAGAGGGAGTAGGACTCCTCCTGGCGCGCCTCTCCTGGCCGGCCGGCCCCCCTCCCTTGAACCTTTATATACGGAGGCAGGGGCACCCCTAGAGACACAAGTTGATCCACGTGATCATATTCTTAGCCGTGTGCGGTGCCCCCTTCCATCATAGTCCTCGATAATATTGTAGCGGTGCTTAGGCGAAGCCCTGCGACAGTAGTACATCAAGATCGTCACCACGCCGTCGTGCCGACGGAACTCTTCCCCGACACTTTGCTGGATCGGAGTCCGGGGATCGTCATCGAGCTGAACGTGTGCTAGAACTCGGAGGTGCCGTAGTTTCGGTGCTTGATCGGTCGGGCCCTGAAGACGTACGACTACATCAACCAAGTTAACGCTTCTGTTATCGATCTACAAGGGTACGTAGATCACACTCTCCCCCTCTTGTTGCTATGCATCACCATGATCTTGCGTGTGCGTAGGAATTTTTTTGAAATTACTACGAAACCCAACACGAAACATATCAGCATGTGATCTAGTTTCAAAGGTCTCGTCGCGACGAATCTTTATGTGAAGACAGTACCTTAATCCCATGGACAGTTTGAGCTGCAAAACATTTTGAATTTTCAGTTTTGAAAAGAATCTAGGCTGACATCATCATTTTTTCTGCATGCATGTGGTTAGCTGCTAATTAAACTAACTATTAGTGGATAGTGAACACACACATAAAAAGGAAACGATATGAGCTATGTCGGAAGTTAGCACTACCCTTACGTGAATAGCATGGTAACTCACATATCGCATACCTGATAACTTATGTAGCTTGGTCCTAATAACTTTGGCATGGGGGGAGGGGGAGAGGGGTTGATGAAATATCCCCTCAGTAACTTTTGTGTGAATAGCATGGTAACTCACATATCGCAGACCCGATAACCTATGTACCTCGGTCCTAATAACTTTGGCATGGGGGGATGGGGGGTGTTGATGAAATATCCCCTCGGTAACTTTTGTGTGAATAGCATGGTAACTCACATATCGATGTCCTGATAACTTTGACATGGGGGGTGATGAAATATCCCCTTAGTAAGTTTTGTGTGAATAGCGCATGGCAACTCACATATGCGGACCTGATTACTTATGTACCTCGGTCTTGATAACTTTGGCATGGGGGGGGGGGGGTTTGACAAAATATCACCTCGATAACTTTGTGTGTGAATAGCATGGTATCTCACATATCGTAGACCATGATAATTTATACCTGGTAATATCTGTAAACAACGTGGTAACATATGTAGCTCAGGCATGATACCTTACTTAGCTCAGAAGTGGTAACTTTTGATCCGAAATAAAAGTTGTCTGAACAAATCAATATAGTATCTAGTTTTGATGCTTTCTTCGAGAACCTTTTCGATCGGATCAACGGTTTGAGCTACAAAAATTTTGAAGTTTCGAAATAAAGGGGAATCAAGGATGACATCAACTTTTTGGTATTCTAATTGCATGTGGGGAGAATTCGAGGACAACTTTTATGCCCTGGTAATTTTTATATAAATAAGATGGTAACTTACGCATCATTGACGTGATAACTTGCTTAGCCTGGGCCTGATAACTTTTGACCCCGACAAAAAGTCGTCAAAACATATCAACATGGGATCTAGATTCAAAGATCTCGTCGCGACGAATCTTTTATGTGAAAACAGTTTTTCAATCCAAGATATAGTTTGTGCTACAAAACATTTTAAAGTTCGAATTTCAAAGAAATCTTTGATGACATCAGCAGTTTTGTTTTTATATGCATGCATATTTAACAATGCAGTTGCAAGCTCACGCGCGCATGCAAAGTCGTCATCGCTCGTCCTGCATGCATGTGTCTTTGCGCGATCGTCCGTGCCTATAGCTAAAATCCTGTCGTCCGGTTGTTAGCACAGTCCTTTTGTTATTGCATGTTGTGTGTATTTTAGTTATGCAGGGGTCGGGTGTTACTGATCATGCTTTGTATCAGCTTGATGCTATAATTTGAGTCAATACAAGTGCTCATTATCGAAAATATTCAGTGTTTGTCTTCTTTACAAATGTTGCTCTACCTGCATTGCATTATTCACTATGGCCAGTCGGTACCTTCAGTCGTGTAGGGAAATTTTTTTTGAAACGTGTAGGGAATTTCAAATAGCAGGATATGCATATGTACTGCTCATCGCTGACAAATAGGTCATATTAAGTATGTGATCAAAAAATTACTATAAAACAATACTATTTTTTGAAAATTCTTCTTTGTAGGCATCATGACAAGGGTTTCTGTAGTTGTCCCGGTCCCTCTGGCCAACCAATGTGAGGATAGTAGGAGGACTCGTTGTAGCCACTATCCTCTCCTTGTCTTCTTCTTCTTCATACGGTGGTGCGGGTAGTGAGGCAGACTCTCGAGCAGCTCAAGCACCCTCTATCGCCGCAGAGTGCCGATGAAGCGACAGTTGTGCATTGAGGAGGATGAACTACACGACGCCAAACCTGGTGGAGGGTCATTCTGACAGACGTGCATCCGAGATATGCCCGGAGGACTTCATGGAGGGGGAGAGCCTGACGCTCCTTGCGTGTGATCACTACGACCTCCCCGGTGCATTTAGTGGTGGCCCGTAGCGAAGCTTTGATACATATTTTCTTATAATTGCTTACCACCTATGCCAGGTGGTTGGCCAGTAGAAGAGCTTAGTAAAAGCCTGAGGGGGGCAATGCCCCCCCCCCCCCCCCCCAAACACACCTCTTCATATTTTGCCTTTCTTCCATACCCCATAGAGATTCCTGCCTAGCTCCGCCACTGGATGTGGCTGCTGAAGAGGAATTGATGCTCTATCTGCAAAGAGCCGGCGTAGATGGATATAGATGTACAAATAAATGTGGGATTTTTATTTTTGTGCCCCTTGTTTCTTAGTACTACTCTATTTTGCCCTGAGTCTTAACTTTCCACACTTTTCCCTCATCCCTGCGCCACAGCCTCACAAATTACTACAACAAACAATTTTTTGTCAATTTCCGTCCCTTACGTCGACAATCAACTTCCCTGAACAGCGAGGAGCCGAACATGACATTCCCGCCTCGCGTTAAACATCAATAACTAGTTTTCCGCGGGATAACAAAGAACATATATTGCTAGTTTTTGCTACTATGAAATGCCGAACATACGGTGTGCTCTGCGGTATCTCTTTTAGGTACGAACCAGGCTTTTGCGCGGGCATTTGCCTGGAAATGGAGCGAGCAGATGGATAATCTATGCGTGGTGGCGCCGACTTTAGTTTGTAAACAAAGAGAGCATTACGAAACGCAATCCGCTAATAGAATGCCAAGCACATGAATGAACAAGTCAAAAGCACAAGCCCCCAACGTGGCTTGATGCGCACGTACACCCAACGCAACTAAGTGACCTCATTGTTTACACCACCTGCACATCTTGCAAAGTCAAAAGACACAAATTGTTTATGAAGGGTGCGCGCTATCAGATTGCGAAATTGGAGAACGAATTCGTGCGTGATATGATAGGTAATAAATATCCGATTCTTAATTTTGTACCACATCCGGAGAACGCGTGTACTGTAATTTGCATGATTGCATCTTTGTGGAGAACAATCGCGGCAAAATGTCATTTTCCAGCGCAGGAACGGAAGGGGCTTGTCAAGCACTCAATGCTCTGGCCGATCTTTCGCCTTCACGGATCATCACGGCTCTCATGTTTGATCGTGAAACCAGCAAGCAGCACATAATTTAATCAAGAAAAGAAAAGTTGTACTCCTACTTCGAATCGATCTTCGATCAAACGGTCAAAAAAGCAGCCTGGATCATTCTGCTCAGCTTCTTCAACGAACAAATGTTCAGATTTCTACAACAAACAAATGTTTGAAACTTGCAACCAGTAGAGCAGGCACAGGCATCGCCGCCGATGTCCTATCGCCACGAAGGAACTGCGCCGGACCACCGCGAGGAGCCGAACCGGACGGCCGGGCCGTCGCCGCCGCGGGCCGGCAGCATGGCGACGCGCGCGGACGCGCTCCACGCCGGGTCCCTCCGCAGCAGCCGCCTGTCCTGCTCCGTCCTCCGCAGCAGCACCTCCTCGGCGCGCTCGCGCAGCCGCCGCGCGTCGGCCACGACGGCCTCGTCCAGCCCCGCCCACTTCCACTCCGGCGGGGACGCCGCGCTCTCCTCCACCCGCTTCAGCACGCACACCAGCTCCATCGCGTCCGCCAGGCCGAGCGTGTCGAGGCGCTCGCCCATCTCCCGGACCCTCGCGGCGATGTTGCGCTCCGCCGTGACGCGGTCCTCCTCGGCGAGCCGGACGGCCTCCCAGACGAGGGCGTGGGCCTGCGGCGCGCAGGAAGGGGGCGGCGCCTGGCGGACGGCGGCGGCGACGGAGGCGAAGGCGGCGAGCTCGGAGACGAGGCGCGGGTTGGGGAGCGCGGTGAGGTGGTCGGGGTCGCAGGAGGCGTCCGGCAGCAGGAGGAGCACCTCGAGGAGGCGCGCGGAGAAGCGGACCCAGGAGGCGGCCGCGAAGGAGCGGCCGAGCGGGAAGGCGGCGAGCGCGAGCGGGTTGCGGCCGGAGGCCGGGTGGCGGAGGAGGGCGACGAGGAGCTGGTCGCGGAGGATGAAGGCGCCGCGGGCGAGCAGGACCCTGAGCGCGACGAGGCACTTGAGGGCCACGGCGGCGTCGCCGCCGCCGGAGGCCGCGGCGCGCAGGCGGTCCGTGAAGGCGGACGCGAGCGCCGCGGCGGAGAGGCGCGAGCCGCGGCCGAAGGCGAGGAGCGCGTCCAGGTGGTGCGCGGACGGCGGGGCCGTGGACGGGTGGTGCGCCGTCGCCCGCAGCACCGCGCCCTGCGCGTCGGCGCCGGAGGCCGGGGAGGCGGCCCCCGGGGAGAGCAGCGTCGCCGCGAGCCGCAGGAGCTTGAGGCCCATGGCGATCGGCGGCGCGCGAGGAGGTGGTGGTGGGATGTGTATAGCTGCGAGGAGGTTGGGGATCGGGGGGCGGAAATTGGCAGGAAGCGGTCAGTTTATAATCCTTGCTGGTGGCGGGGCCGCCGTCGGATGCGACGGGCGGGGCTATCGCGGCCGTCGGATCGGTTTGACTCGATCAATTTGCTTCTCTGGATGACCCAGGCCAGCGGTACGGAACGGTGCAGTGCAGTGCACCGTCTGGGAGAAGGAAGAGACGAGTCAACTTGTCCGCCTCTTCTTCTTCATCGGAGGAGGTCAACACTTCACCGCAGAAAGGTGCACCGAATGGCACGAGAAAGCTCTTCTGTTGCACCTCGATTACTTTTGGTCCAACGGTATTTCTCGTTGTTCTGCAGGGGTGGCACCTCTTCACCAAGCAAGCGTAAAAATGCAACTACTAATTGTTAGTACCTTCTTTACTTCTAGGGTTACAAGGAAACCTCACATCGTAATCAGCTTTCGGTATAAAAAAGTTGGTTAATTAAATGGTCATGTCGGCATTCGCAGCCTCGCACGAGATCACTCGGCGAAAGTAGCTGGAGGTCCATTTTATCATTGTTAATGCGCTGTATCCCCATTGCCAGCACATCTGCCCCGTGACAGATTGACAGAATATGGCATGGCTGTCTCCGGGAACCTGTCGATATAGTTTTCATTGACCCAAGCTGCAGTAGCCCGTACGGGTCTCCATAGGGCGCGATTTGATCGTCCTAATCTGAACATTGACGGTAAACTTACTGTAGTGGTATAACTTTATTGACACGGTGCCCGTAAATAAAATTATTCCCACGCACAATATCACAATCGGGTCATTACCATCTCAGCAAAAAAAAAAAAAGAGAAATGACACACATATGACATATGGTGCGGTGAAAGGAGAATTCAAGAAGAGACAGTCGTTGATGTCGGGGAAGAAGTCATCCTCGGGAAAGTCATCATGCGCAACCACGATGGAGGAGTGTGGCCGCTATCCAAAAACCTAATTGCCTCTCTCCCCGTACAGAATCGCAAGAGAAGGTGTTACAAAGGCATGTTCTCTCACTTAGCGATGCACACGCCTAGAAGCGAGATGGGAAAGCGATAGACGAAACAAGGCTTGAGAACAAGAAGACAGACAAAATAGGAGAGGAAGTGGCTTCATCTATGAAAGTGGAGCGACCTCTAATGGATAAAAGTGAAACGGCTCCACTAGGGAGACCGGGAGAAACTAAATGTATTCATGTTTGTTCGGATTCATCCATCACTAGTGAAATAACGTTTCAACTTGTTTTCTTGCATGATAAAATAAGGCAGCGTACACATATGGCATAAGTCATAATCCGACTCATTCATGAAACACAATACACAAGCTAGGTGAGGACGACGACGAAGGAGCGTATCTATGTGAGCTCTTCTCGAGCTCTTAGAGCAACTCCAGGAGAGTCATCATATGACCCTGATCATCATAATAACTATCAATATGATGATATGGGGCCAAAATGACACTCTAGCACATTCACCATATGGATGCCAATCAACATAATTTATGGAGCTAGCTCCATACCCGGCCATCAACGTGGGAGGAACGTTTCAGCGTATTCTTCCTTCATTTGAAGCAACCCTTCGCCCGCACATGAATCTGTGTGTTTCAATTAATCAACTACGAGTGGGGCGACGTGACCGGTAACCACCTACCCATTAATGGCCTCCACCGCCCCCAATTCCCAAGGCATCCATTCGAATGGCCACGAGGCTTCATCACTAGCTAAAAAATATGACGGCGAGGCGTCCCAAACACCAAAGCCCTAGCCGCTCCCCCCTCTTCCTGCCGCCTCCTCTCCTCCCATCCCCTCCATCATCTGGCACGATGTCGCCGCGCAAGAACATCACGGTTCAACTTGGTGGTGGAGCGGAACCTCCTGGCCAGAACATCACGCATTGGCGCGAACTCTTCCTGCGGTGTACTAGTCATGACAGTTGCTGAATCCTCCTCTTGCAATAGTGGATCCCTTGGCGTCAGCGCAGCCGCGGTGTATCCAACCCCCCTCATTCGGGTTAAGAGGAGAAGGACGTCGTCCCCATTAGCCCCACTGTCCCCTCGTCCTAGTGAATAAATATGTCCGTGTCAAGGCCCAGCCAAAGCCCATGTTGAAACCCGAGGACCTGATCGACTACTAATTGTGTCTCTCCGCACTCAAAACTCACAATGAGGAGTGCATCCTATGAGAGTACGCCCCTGCACTCACCAACAAGGAGCAATGGCAACTCATGGCTACCGCCTCCGAGTACGATCCCTACGCCTACTTCAACGGTCTTTCCGAGGACGAGGATGAGGACGACAACGATGAGTAGGGCGACGACTAGACGACGCCCGCACCAACTAGTGTAGGTAGTACTAGGTAGCAATGTCACTCGAATAGCGACATTCCTTATTTCAAAATGTCTTTGAATGACATTTCAAGTCGCTAATTACATGTGAAAAGCCATGCATTTTTGCCACTGAATATAGTTGTTGTTAAGTTATCGTGTTGATACATGTGTTTGGTAGATACATTTGAGCTTAAATTGCCACTATAAAATTGAATAAAATGACTAAAAGGAAAATTTATGAAGGTCGCATTATGATGACATTGTCTTTGCACACAACTATCGCTGCCTCCAGATTCATATAGAGCACCCTCCATATCCCATATGGCGGCCGCAGATGCTAAGATTGCTCTTAGTGTTGTGTGAAGGAATCCACCTGTATATTTTCTTTATGCTAACCCACTTGTATCTTGGTCTAACACATTTAGCACAACTAGGATAAGACTAAAATTTCCACACTTGTTTGGCATGCATTAATGGGCTATACGAGGCTCTTTGATTTCTCGGAATTATTAAAAGTAATAAATAGGTTAAACCTAATAATTGCAAATTTAGCTGCCTCGATGTTGACGGTATCTGCTAGTAGTGGCCAATTTCTATTTGGCGCCTGTTGCATTATTTAAAGGCTAATTTTTTTAGAAACACCCGTAATTTTATTCATACTCATAACAATACAGGTACACTGATTCGGATCTAAAATCCAAGAAAATACAAAGTAACTCCTATAACCAAGAATTACAGTGAAATCTCTTGGAACCATCTTGTTCGTTGCATCAATCTCTGTTAGAAGAAATACTTCAAAGACTTCGCCAAAAATGCTGCAATTGGGCTGGAGCAGCGATGTTATCACTCTTTCACCCGCACGACTTAAAAGGTCAACTGGTACATCACCCACACCCCCAACATAAGTATGTTTCGTAGTGGGCCAGCCCATCAGGGGGTAGCCCTTATACAGAAGTGCACATAAGCTCTAATTGGTTATAGGAAGCTTCCAAATGGTTTTAGAAGCTTCCAAACAGGTTTATTGTCCTTTTTGCTGGTTTTCTTTTTGTCTTTTCCCTTTCCTTTTCGTTTTTATTTTTTTCCAATGCATGAAATTTTGTCAAATTTATTTCTTTTCGAATTTGTGAACTTTTCTTAAATTTGTGAACTTTTCAAATCCTTAAACATTTTCCAAATTCTGTACCTTCTCAAATACACGGACTTTTTTTTAAATACGTGAATTTTTTTAATTCGATTACTTTTATAAGAATTTGTGATTTTTTAAAATCTGTTATTTTTTAAAGAAATCGTGATTTCTTCAAATTCATGAACTTTTGGGGGTCAAGAACTTTCTTTTCAAATTCACGAATATTTTTTGTGTTCGTAAACCTTTTTCATAATTTTAGAAGTCTACGGTCAACGGTTAGCGGTCAATGGTCCAATGGTCAACTGAGAACCGAGATGGTAGCTGCGAGCGAGCGAACGAGTTTTTTTGTTGTTGAGGGAAGCGATTGGTCGTGCTTAATGGGCCAACCCAAATGACCTTGTGCATGAGCAGTGCCTTGGTAAACTCGCGCTTAAGGCGCTGTATAGGAAGTCTCTTAGTTGTTTCATGTGCCAACGACCATAGCATGGTCGCTCGAAGGCGAATTAGAGTGTCAATCACCTTCATGAGTGAAGGGGAAGCAAAAGGCTCGTCTTCCTTTTCAAGATTACCAGGGGCCATCTTTTACCTCACGTTGGTGGGGGTGATTTTGTTACTGAAGAAATTTTCTTCCCGTTGGTTACTTGTTCCTGAAATAGGGTTGCACATTCGAATCATGCACCTGGCCCACCAGGCCACCATGACAGTATTCCAATCCGCTTGTATTTTTTAAGCAAGGGGTGATTATGATAGTAAAAATTTGAGGGTTTAAAAAGATAAAACTGAATATAACAAAAGAGTGTTCCATTTTCGACGATGGTGCCCAGCGTGTGAGCGACCGAAGTGCAACTTGTAACTGAAAGGCGGTGGTGAGCGGTGACCAAGTGGAGGCGACAACCACTATTCCAAAAAGATGGCTTCACAAATTTTCCAGATTCTCTACATTTGGGGTTTTTGGTTCATTTATTGCACTTCCGGCTACCAGAATGATCCGCACACCAACTTATTCAGGAAAGAAAACATGTGAAATCACCAGAGTTTAGAATAGCACTTCATAATTTAGTTGTGTTTCTCAATCATGCCTATGTTTGTTCATCTAGACACTCAATGGTGCATGCATATTATTTCCTTGCCTTGTTTCTGAAGCAAACATCATATGTCGTTTTTTGCTTGCAAGGCAGGCCGAGACGGTGGTGTCCCAACCCAAACGTGTCGAATTCTTGCTCATATGCAAATGGAGAGATATCAACATCAAAATATCCAACGTTGGCACTTCATAGGTCTGTTTGGTGATAAACCACTGATCAGTCGCGTCTGCTGATGCACCGTCTGACGCACTATGCAAAGCAACGCATATATGCCGCCTGCACCAAGAAGAAAAGATAGGATGCTTCCGGCCAACTGGTACATGATGCACACCCTAAATTTGTGTCAATGGTCCAATGCTCAAGTGAGGACCGAGATAGTAGCTGCGAGCGAGCGAGCGAGTTTTGTTGTTGTTGAGGGAAGTGATTGGTCGTGCTTAATGGGCCGACCCAAATGACCTTGCGCATGAGCAGTGCCTTAGAAAACTCGTGCTTAAGGCATTGTATAGGAAGTCTCATGGTTGTTTCATGTGCCAACAATCATAGCATGATCGCTCGAAGGCGAATTAGAGTGTAAATCACCTTCATGAGTGAAGGGGAAGCAAAATGCTCGCCTTCCTTTTCAAGATTACCATGGGGCGTCCTTTACCTAATGTTGGTGGGGTGATTTTGTTACTGAAGAATTTTTTCTCACTGGTTACTTGTTCCTGAAATAGGGTTGCACATTCGAATCGTGCATCTGGCCCACCAGGCCGCCATGAGAGTATTCCAAGCTGTTTGTATTTTTAACTCCTAAAAAAATTGTTTGTGTTTGTTAAGCAAGGGTTGATCAATGATCACTGCTTGATCATTAGTACCTTGTTTGCAACAGTAGAAATTTGAGGGGTTTAACAAGATAAAGCTAAATAAAATAAAAAAGTGTTCCACTTTCGACGATGACGCCCAACGTGTGAGCGACCAAAGTGCAACTTGTAACTGAAAGGCGGTGGTGAGCGGTGACCAAGCGGAGGCGACAACCACCGTTCCAAAAAGATGGCTTCACAAATTTTCCAGATTCTTCACATTTGGGGTTTTCGGTTCATTTATTGCGCTTCCGGCTACCAGAATGATCCGCACACCAAATTATTCAGAAAAGAAAACATGTGAAATCACCAGAGTTTATACTAGCACTTCATAATTTAGTTGTGTTTCTCAATCATGCCCATGTTTGGTTCATCTAGACACTCAATGGTTCATGCATATCATTTCCTTGCCTTGTTCCTGAAGCAAACACCATATGTCGTTTTTTGCTTGCAAGGCAGGCCGAGACGGTGGTGTGCCCAACCGAAACGTGTCGAATTCTTGCTCATATGCAGATGGAGAGATATCAACATCAAAATATCCAACGTTGGCACTTCATAGGTCTGTCCGGTGATAAACCATTGGCTAGTCGCATCTGCTGATGCACCGTCTGACGCACTATGCAAAATGCAAAGCCACGCATATATGCTGCCCCGCACCAAGAAAAAAAGGATAGGATACAATAACTCAACCGTGTGAATATGATATGAAAACCATGTGCGGGTGGACTTGGATTAGTCCACGGTTCTTGTCCATGTCACATGATTCTCAGATGCACAAAGCAAAAGTGCAAGCACCATGTGATGATATGATCCACATGCACTAGTCTACTCTTTTCTCGACGCAATATCATAATCAACTCATTACCATCTCAATATCATAATCAACTCATTACCATCTCAACAAAAAAAAAAGAGAAGTCTACGGTCAACGGTGAGCGGTCAATGGTCCAATGGTCAAGTGAGGACCGAAATAGTAGCTGCGAGCGAGCGAGCGAGTTTTGTTGTTGTTGAGGGAAGCGATTGGTCGTGCTTAATGGGCCCACCCAAATGACCTTGCGCATGAGCAGTGCCTTGGTAAACTCGCGCTTAAGGCGCTGTATAGGAAGTCTCTTAGTTGTTTCATGTGCCAACGACCATAGCATGGTGGCTCGAAGGCGAATTAGAGTGTCAATCACCTTCATGAGTGAAGGGGAAGCAAAATGCTCATCTTCCTTTTCAAGATTACCATGGGTCATACTTTACCTCTTGTTGGTGGGTGGTGATTTTGTTACTAAAGAATTTTTCTTTCCATTGGTTACTTGTTCCTGAAATAGGGTTGCACATTCGAATTATGCACCTGGCCCACCAGGCCACCATGAGAGTATTCCAATCCGCTTGTATTTTTTAAGCAAGGGGTGATGGGTGATCAATGATCACAGCTTGATCATTAGTACCTGGTTTATGATAGTAAAATTTTGAGAGGTTTAAAAAGATAAAACTGAATAAAGCAAACGAGTGTTCCATTTTCGACGATGATGCTCAGCGTGTGAGCGACCAAACTGCAATATGTAACTGAAATGCGGTGGTGAGTGGTGACGAAGTGGAGGCAACAACCACCATTCCAAAAAGATGGCTTCACAAATTTTCCAGATTCTCCACATTTGAGGTTTTCGGTTCATTTATTGCGCTTGTGGCTACCAGAATGATCCGCACACCAAATTATTCAGGAAAGAAAACATGTGAAATCACCAGAGTTTATACTAGCACTTCATAATTTAGTTATGTTTCTCAATCATGCCTATGTTTGGTTCATCTAGACACTCAATGGTTCATGCATATCATTTCCTTGCCTTGTTCCTGAAGCAAACACCACATGTCGTTTTTTGCTTGCAAGGCAGGCCGAGACGGTGGTGTGCCCAACCGAAACATGTTGAATTCTTGCTCATATGCAGATGGAGAGATATCAACATCAAAATATCCAACGTTGGCACTTCATAAGTCTGTTTGGTGATAAACCACTGATCAGTCGCGTCTGCTGATGCACCGCCTGACGCACTATGCAAAGCAACGCATATATGCTGCCCTGCACCAAGAAGAAAAGATAGGATACTACAATAACTCAACCGTGTGAATATGATATGAAAAACATGTGTGCTTGGATTAGTCCACCGGTTCTTGTTTATGTCACATGATTCTCAGATGCACAAAGCAAAAGTGCAAGCACCATGTGATGATATGATCCACATGCACTAGTCTACTCTTTTCTCGACGAATATAGCACCGTATGCCACAACCACCAGATAAAATTGACAGGAATATCTCCTTTAATCTCTTTTTTGTGGATATAAACTCTACTTTAATTTAACCAAACACCATTTTATGTACATGTTTCTTGAATGAAGAAAAGAAAAATGAATGACCCTACAAAAAATCCACCACCAAGCAGAGAAGTTCCACCGGGACAAACGGAAAGCAACGGCCGTTTCCTTCCCATTCCCAGCAAGCGGCACGCAAGCACGCACCGTTTGACCACGGCCCGGGTCAAACTAAACACGTTGCCCAGCCGCGCACGCCTGGTCGTTGCACTCCACTGACTTGCCGCCGGGGCCGGCCGGCTTCCCGCCCTTGCTCGACCCGTCCGACTCGGCCCTCCGTGTCGACCTCGACCCCCACGCCGCCGAGAAGGTCCGCGACAGGAACGATGGCCACCGCCCGGACTGGCCCAGCCGCACGCTCCTCCCGCCGCGGCTGCTCCCGTCGCCGCCGCCGCCGCCGCCTAGCCGGAGGGCGCGGCGCATGCTGCCCTGGCGGCCGGCCGTGAACGCGACGAGGCTCTTCGTCCGCCGGAGCTTGCCGGCCGCGACCACCTCCCGGAGCACGCTCTCCGGCAGCCGCAGCGTGAACCTCTCGGCGCCGGCGCCGGTGCCGGTGCTGGCTCGCGTGGCGAGCGAGTGGCCTGTGGAGTGCGAGCGCGGGAAGCGCGCGGGCCCGCGGCTGGACTTGGACCGCAGCGCGCGCTTCAGGCTGCCGATGCGCGTCAGCTCGTCGGTCTCCTCCCGTATGATCCGCTCGTCCTCGCTCTCCTCCACGTCGATGACGACGGCATGCGCCGCCTCCGCCTCAGGCGCCGGCAATTCCTGCGGCTGCGGGGCGGGATGGACGCCCGACAGCTCGGCCGGCTGATCGCCGGCGGCCGGGGCGTCGGCGTCGTCGGCGTCGGGGACGAGGTTGGCGCGGCAGACCGGGCAGGTGACGTGGGACGCGAGCCAGGTGTCGATGCAGTCCGGGTGGAAGACGTGGGAGCACTTGGGCAGGAGGCGGAGCGTCTCGTCGTCGTCGAACTCGCTGATGCAGACGGCGCACTCGAGCGCGCCCTTGACGGCCTTGTGCTCCTTGACGTCGGCGTAGGCCATGGTGGGGAAGGTCTCGAGGACGGCCGGGTCGAGCCCGCGCTGCTGCCGCCGCGAGCGCGCCGCCGCGCCGGCGCCGAGCGGGAGCGTGGTGGCCGAGTAGGGGCTGTCGCCGTAGCAGTGGCGGATGTAGACGGAGAAGAAGCCGAGGAAGAAGAAGGCGGCGATGAGGACGACGATGACGATCGCCATGGACGGGCTGAAGTTGGTGTAGTACTGCCCGCCCGGCGGCGGCGGGTTCTGGTTCTGCTGCGCCGCCCCGAAGTCTGCCACGGCGAGCACGATCAGGAGGAGGAGCCATCGGCGGCCATCGGCGCAGCGTGCCGGCCCCATCGATCTGCTCGTACCTCTGCTGAGTGGCGCTGATGATCTAGCGGAGGGAAGCTGGACGCTTTATGGGACGATCGGAGTTGTGAACTGGGAGGTCCGGCAACGGTGCGGAGTGCAGCGCGTTTATATACGTGAGAAGAAGGCGGGTCGAGGTGGATGACGGCCGGTTTGTTGCTGTACTCGTTTTTTTTTGTGTGTGTGTGTGTGGAGGAGATGTTGTTGTAGGTGTGTGTGGAGCGGGAAGGGTGGGGAATTGCTAGGTCCACCGCGAATTCATTGCTGCACGTACGTAGCGAATGGAGTAGTGCTGGTTTTGAGTGTCTCTACTGCCTATTTTACCGAGTTTTGTTTTGTGTGCTCCTTTGTCTTTTACATCTTGAATGGTGCCAATTTCATACTTTCATGCGGGGGTCATATGCTTTGGTCAAATGACAGAATGAAGTGTGCAACAACCTTTTGAAGTGCATGGGGGCAGAGTGACCCCACCCGGTTTCCTAAAGCAAAGCCCATGTTTAAAAAATAATAATGCAGTATAATCATAGATGCCCACAGACACGCGCGCACACACTCACCCTGCTGCTATAGCACTTTCGAGATATGGTCAACAGTTTGAGATTCACGTTGCCTTCTTCGTTGTCGACGGAAACGTTTACTCCCGCTAGAAAAAATCGACGAAAAAGCTTGAAATAAATCCAGAAAAAATACGAGCACTGTTGTCAAGTCTGGGATTAGAATCCTGGCGGGCTGGTTGCACTAGTAGGAACCTAATCATCTAAGCTACGCTTAGTTAACACAAAGCCCATATTTGTAAAATTATTAGTTTTATGAAGCTTCCTAACTACTGCATGCATGATTCTTAAACAAAAACTACATGCATAATCATATGCCACAAGGTTCTGTGATTATGGCTGTGGGTGCCACAAGCCACATGCTTGTTTAATATATGTTGAATATTCATTTCACTATAAAATTAGAAATGTGTCTACTGGTACTTCTCAATAAAAAGAAGACATCCCTACCAAAATAGACATGCATGCAGTACAATACAATACACTAAGCAAAAACAGTGAAAAAACTTGAATAGACCGCTCAAACAACATCATCTTTAAAAAATATAAGATTCATATTTTCGTCATGTTAAATGCCGATCCCGGTGTTGGTCATTGAAAAATGCCACCTCGATTAAACAGGTCTCGAAAGCAAAAACGAAGAAGTCCCTTCAAAGATAATGAATGGATGCTAGTACACGGCCGGTATGCTGGTGCACGCAGACGGAGACAGACCCATGGCAAGTGTCTGTGGTAGGTCGGGCTGGTAAAGAACCGAATCTGGTGGCCGAATGCGACCACCGAAGGAACGCTGGAGATGCCGGGTTCGGAGCGAGAGCACGTGGCCGACTGCGGAGTCCGTCGCGGGCGCGAGATTAGTGGATTGATTATGCTTGTCTTTGGCCTCGTTAACTACCGGACTGCCCTGTGCTTTCCGTTCCTTTTCCCAGCGCCGCGTGCGAAGCTGACTTGACTAATAAACGGGACCGGTCATTAGGCGGCTCTGATCCTAGTAGTCAAATCCGATATCCCAGAGGAAGGTTCTTGGGGTGTTTGACAAGCAAATCGACGGTGAAGGAGAGAGGGATGTTTTTGTATCTGGTCTCTGTCATGACCTTTCAACTGATGCGCGGTTTTGACATTTGGCTTTTCCACGTACTAGTAGAGTTTTGCGGTGAAAGCGCCCGTGTGGTTACATTTACCAATGATCAGATTCCGTACGTTTTGGACGAGGTGGGAAGCTGCGACTTTTGAACTAGGAACAAATTTCTGCATCGCGTACTGTAGAAAGAGGGAATTGTGTAAACCATACACTGTAAATGCACGTTGATTTGCTTTTCCGCGTGCACCATGCCGATCTATGTATGATATGGATGGATGGTAAGAGCATCTCCATCCGTGTCCCCAACAGACCATCTTCAGACTTTTTGCCCCGCCGGCGCTGAAAAAAAGGCTCGGCCGCGGCCGGCGCGTCTCCCGGATTCGTCACCCCGGACGACACGGTCGATCTCAGCGGCGGTATAGACGACGAGCTCGGCTACGTCTACGGCGAGGAGGAGGAGGAGGAGGAGCCGGACTGTTCCGGCGAGGGGGCGCAAGAAGAAGAAGCGGGCGGCCAGGTCCGGCGAGGCGCGCATCAAGTGGGCGTCCAAGGAGTGGGAATGCCTCGCCGAAGCATGGAAAGTCGTCCGCCTCGACCCGACCACCGGCACGAACCAGAGCATCGAGATGTACTGGGAGCGCATCAAGGCCGAGTTCGACGAGCGCAAACTCGTCGACCCCTACTTCAAAGGCGTCTACATGCAGCGCAGGGCGAAGGCGATGGCGAACCATTGGGGGCGTATCCAGGGGGCGTGCAACAAATGGTATGGGATCTTCGAGGAGGTCGCGGCTTGCCCGGAGAGCGACGCCAGCGTTGAGGATCAGGTATGGCACGTCAGTCTCCCGTCTTTCTTCGCCATGTGCGCCCCAACTGTTTGTTCCTCCGCGTAGTTGCTGCGCATGTTCGTCTTGTATCGGCAGGGCAACAACGATGCCGAATTCAAGTACCTCCACGTCTACAAGCGCATTGATATGTGCGAGAAGTGGGCGGAAGTCCGACGCACCCTAGACAAGGCCAAGGAGACCTACAAGTCGGACGCGCCGACTCCGGACGCGTCAGAAGGGCGGCCGGATAGCAACAAATGTGCCAAGAAGGGGAAACAGGCCGACGCGGCCACCGCTCGTGTGCAGGAGTCCATCGAGCACTGCCTCGCCGACGCGCAGACTCGGGCCGCCCTTCGTGAAGAGAAGACCGAGGCGCGGTGGTCGGCATTGATGTCGAGCAGCGCCATCAAGCTCGACCTACCCCGAACCAACGTCGCCGCGAAGAAGAGAAACACCGACCTGGCTTTCCTGCTGGGCGGGGCGAACATGCTTCAGAGCAACGACGAGGCGGTCAAGGCGTGGTACTTGGCGGAGCGTGGCCTCATCCTAAACCAACTTCCCTCGACGACGTTGCCCACGTCGACGCCCACGCCGACGACGCCGCCAAGTCCGAGCAATGATGCCGCCGAGACTCCCCGCAGCACAGAAGCCACGCCGACGCCGCCAAGCACGGAGACCCCACCAAGCCCGCGCACGCTGACTCCGCCGACGCCGGAGGCCGACCTCGCCGTCTGATGCGCACGCGCGTCCTTTCTGCCTTTTGTACGCCAGACTTTTCATTCCATCGCCGAACTTGTGGCCGCTTGATCGCCGGATTTGTGGCGTCTATTTTGTGAGCGGGAATGACTATGTTTGAATTTGCCGCGGCTGGGGCGGCGCCTGGGGGGCGTAGGTGGGAGGTAGATCGTCCCCAGAGGCCAATCTAGCGCCGGTTCGCCTCCAGGTCGCTTTTTTTCGACGCCTTTGGGGCCTCAACGGCTGGAGATGCTCTAATATGGTGTGAAGGACCCGGTGCACCGTGCATTATCCTACTATACACCAGACAGTTTTATAAAGCTTGGAACAATAATGCACCTTTTTTTATCCGCGATTCGTGTGCTTGAACTCGTCAAGCTTGGCTTCGCCTTTTAATCTCATTTAGTACCTGGAAAACGCGGGAAGACAAGACGCCGATTAATCTAGTAAGCAGTAGTTTCCGGTAGATTGGACATATCTCCAAGGTCAAGGCGGCATCTGGCTCACCATGCGCATGCGACGGAGGAAGGGGAGGCGAGTTCTAGAAAGGACCGACGCCTGATTGGCCGGCCGTGGTCGTTAACCTATTTTCCTATTGGGGGACGGACCAGACTCTTCCGCCGGGACCCGGTCGGGCGGAAATTCGCGAGAGAGGTTCGGGGCAGTCGTCACGGCGTTGCTGGTGGCTGGGTGCTGGTAACCGCCCGGGCGCGCGCGTGACGCGTGTGCCGCTGCGGCCGCCGGGCGCGCCGCGTGCTCCGACGTTCGCGCGCGCACGGCAACTCTGTGCGCGGCTTCGCCGGGCTCCACGTTCGTGCATCACGTACCCGTGGGGAAGGGCGTGCGCCGGTGAGTAGTTATCGGTCGTGCGACGTCGGCTGGGTTCGGTGCGGCGGTGCTGCTGCTCCCGGCCCGAGTCCTGGTGGATTACGTTTTCTGGAGGTTCATCGTCGGTGTTGTTGGCTCCTGCATCCTTTCTGGACGGAACGAGATAGGCCTAGTCCTTGGCCATCTCATCGCTGAGAGCATGTCTAAGAGCACCCTAAAAAAAGCATGTTTAAGAGCAACTCCAACGAGACTATTCAAATGGACATGCGTTTTATCCATTTTTTGTCTGTTTGGGTCGACAGGCGGACGTGCGTCCGCATTCTAAAATAAGTCGGCTTGATTGCCCAACGAGAAGGCCGACCCAAATGTGGGGTCATGAAAAAAAACAAGTTATACTAAATAAACATAAATAAACATAAAGTGGCCGGTCAAACGTCAGCCAAAGTCGATATAAATCTAATAAACATTAAATAAAACATTAAAAAAAGTCTGCGCCCGCCTGCTGCCGCCCCGCACGCTACCGTAGACGTCGTCGGCTTTGCTCTTGCCCTTGCAGTCGTCGGTGAGGTCGATGAAGAGCGGAGCAGGGTCAGCCAACCCGAACGCCGCCTGATACGCTGCCAGGGCAGCCTCCTCCGGCGTCTGCTGGGGCGGCGGCATTGCGGCAAGCAGCGCGCGCTCCTCCTCCTCCTCCTCGAGCCGGAGCGCCTCCGTGTCGCGTTGGAGCATGGCCTCATAGCGCATTTGCTCCTCGCCGTCGGCCTGCTCCTGGCGGAGCCAGTGCTCCTTCCATCGCTCGAGGTGGGCCACCTCCTCCTCCGCGTCGCGGCGAAGTGGACGGGAGGCATGCTCACCTACTCGCGGTACTGGCCCGTCCACGAGTAGGCCTTTTCCGGCCAAGTGGGTGGAGGCGGGGAGCGCTTACGCGTCGGCTCCGGCTCCGGCTTGGGCTGGACGGGCGGCGACGGTGGCGGTGGCGGCACGAAGAGCGGGGTGTGGACGGAGTCCCCCGCCGCCGACAGGGCAAGGGCTTGCTCCAGCCCATCCCAGTGCGCGTCCTCCTCGAGGCGGCTAGCCTCCAGCGCGTGCTGCAGGGCCTCCTCGAGGACGGCTTGGTACTCCGCCTCCGTCTCCATGTCCTCCGGCTCTACCTGCGGGGGCGGCGGTGGGAACGGCCGCGGGACGACATCGACAACCGAGCGCCATTGCTCCTCGTGTTCGAGGGCGAACCACGCTTCCCGGTTGGGGGGATCGGCGGCGTACTCTGGCAGCCGACGCTGCTCCGGCGTGAGCTGCGCGCGGCGCCTGCGCACCTCGTCGTCGTGCGCCCGCTGGGTACGCGGAACCGCCGGCACTGGGATCCACTGCGGATTCAGATGCCAACGGTGCGGCAGCGTGACATCGGGGTACGACAATGGCTGCCAGTACTCCCAGTGCCACCGCGCTTGGTGCACCGGAATGTGCAGACGCCGGCGACCAGGGCGGAAACGCGTCGCCGCCGGAGGAGGAGGGGGAAGGGGAGCACGGGAGGACAAGGCGCCAGGGGTGCCCTCGCCCTTGCCCTTGCCATTGCTGCTGCCGAAGAGGCCCATGGGCGCTAGGGTTTGCGGTCACCGGCGAGGAAGCAAAGGGAGTGCTGGGAGGCCAGATGTGGACGGGAGAAGTGGATGAGGCCGACCCCGCCGCACGCATGGTTAAAAAAGGATGCTTCCACTGGCTGACGCGTGGACCCGCTGCCGGTGGTCGTCATAAATAAGATGATCGGTGGCGGTTGGGTGGCCGCCAGGTGGGGACGCGGCGGACGGCGAGGAGACGCGCGGCGCGTCCGCACTGACGCATTCCAGGAGCAATTTTGTGCTGAAAATGGGTCGGGGCGGACGCCAGACGGATACGATTTGAGTTTGGGTCAGCGCGTTGGGCCGCCACTTTTGTTCGCGCCGACCCAAACAGACGCGAGTGGACGAAATGGGCCGTCCCATTAAAGTTGCTCTAACAGTCCTAAATAGCACAAATTTGTAATTATTGGGATGGAAGCTTCCGCAGAACCTCAATAATCTTATCCCGATAACGAACTTGATATGCAAGACCCATTTGTGAACCGGTCGATGATAGTGTAACACATACTCTGGCGGAGGAAGCGGTAGGGCGATGGTCCAACACACACTTGTGGCGGCGTGCTGGCGTGGCAGGGGGCATATTGGAAGAGGTTAAACATCCTCTACATTTAGGGGACAATGGATCTTTTCTCACCAAAAGAACTTGAGTGCTACGCGTCGGCGGTGGATCTTTTTAAAAGATTCGTTGCCTCATCTTTTTAAAAGATCCGTTGCTTCCCGAGCCGTTCGATATAAGTTGCTCAACATACTATCTCACTTGGCAACAAGAGTGTTGTTTCAGAAACAATGGTGACTATTGCAACAAAGAACTTTGTTTTAAAAACATTAGTGACTATTATAAAAAAGAGCTTTGTTTTAGAAATATCGATGATAGTTGTCAAAAGCATCTTTGCGTATGGTTCCTCTTTGCAATAAGAGGATTGTTTCAAAAACACAGCTTACTATCACAACAAGTGCTTTGTTACGCGTCCGTCAACTGATTTTTTTAAAAGATCAGTCGGGTCACGAGTCGTATCTGATGCCATCGAGTAGCTGAGCATCTCCCTCCACTATTGCAACAGAGGCCATGTTGCATAAATCTTTTCAACAAAGGTCAAGTTACAAAAACATTTGCTAACAAAGATCATGTTGCAGAATATTTTTGCAACAAAGAGCATGTTGCAGAATATTTGTGTAACAGAAATCATGTCACAATTTTTTTTGCAACAGAGACGATGTTGCAGGAACACCACTGCGGCCGTCGTTCGCAGCTGTCGACCACCATAGACGAAAAAAATCAAGAGCACAGAGAGGGAAGCACGAGCGCAAGGACACCATGGCTGGCCTACAGCAACGGCCGCTTCTCCATAACAGTGTCGGTAGAAATGCAATGCGGCAGCAGGGGTAAAGATGGGTAGAGTGGCAGGTCTACAGAGTTGCAGCGCCATGACCGGTAGCTTGAGAGAGACGCTGTGAAGAGTTGTGGATGGGTAGCAAGGTGTGTTGGAAATATGCCCTAGAGGCAATAATAAATTGGTTATTATTATATTTCCTTGTTCATGATAATCGTTTATTATCCATGCTAGAATTGTATTGATAGGAAACTCAGATACATGTGTGGATACATAGACAACACCATGTCCCTAGTAAGCCTCTAGTTGACTAGCTCGTTGATCAATAGATGGTTACGGTTTCCTGACCATGGACATTGGATGTCGTTGATAACGGGATCACATCATTAGGAGAATGATGTGATGGACAAGACCCAATCCTAAGCCTAGCACAAGATCGTGTAGTTCGTTTGCTAAAGCTTTTCTAATGTCAAGTATCATTTCCTTAGACCATGAGATTGTGCAACTCCCGGATACCGTAGGAGTGCTTTGGGTGTGCCAAACGTCACAACGTAACTGGGTGGCTATAAAGGTACACTACAAGTATCTCCGAAAGTGTCTGTTGGGTTGGCACGAATCGAGACTGGGATTTGTCACTCCGTGTAAACGGAGAGGTATCTCTGGGCCCACTCGGTAGGACATCATCATAATGTGCACAATGTGATCAAGGAGTTGATCACGGGATGATGTGTTACAGAACGAGTAAAGAGACTTGCCGGTAACGAGATTGAACAAGGTATCGGGATACCGACGATCGAATCTCGGGCAAGTATCGTACCGATAGACAAAGGGAATTGTATACGGGATTGATTGAATCCGCGACATCGTGGTTCATCCGATGAGATCATCGTGGAACATGTGGGAGCCAACATGGGTATCCAGATCCCGCTGTTGGTTATTGACCGGAGAGTTATCTCGGTCATGTCTGCATGGTTCCCGAACCCGTAGGGTCTACACACTTAAGGTTCGATAATGCTAGGGTTATAGGGAATAGATATACGTGGTTACCGAATGTTGTTCGGAGTCCCGGATGAGATCGCAGACGTCACTAGGAGTTCCGGAATGGTCCAGAGGTAAAGATTTATATATGGGAAGTCCTGTTTTGGTCGCCGGAAATTTTTTCGGGTTTTATCGGTAATGTACCGGGACCACCGGGAGGGTCCCGGTGGTCCACCAAGTGGGGCCACCAGCCCCGGAGGGCTGCATGGGCCAAGTGTGGGAGGGGACCAGCCCCTGGTGCGCCCCGCACCAAGGCCCAAGGCGCAAGGGAGAGTGGAAGGGGGCAAACCCTAGGCTTAGATGGGCCTAAGGCCCACCTAGTGGTGCGCCCCCCTCTCTCCCCCCTTGGCCGCCCCCCTAGATGGGATCTAGGGCTGGCCGCCACCCCTAGGGGTGGAAACCTAGGTGGGGGCGCAGCCCCTCCCCCCTATATATACTTGAGGTTTTGGGCTGCCATAGACACGATTCAATTCCCTTCTTGGCGCAGCCCTACCCCTCTCCCTCCTCGTTTCTTGCGGTGCTTGGCGAAACCCTGCTGGAGTACCACGCTCCTCCACCACCACCACGCCGTCGTGCTGCTGCTGGATGGAGTCTTCCCCAACCTCTCCTTCTCCCCTTGCTGGATCAAGGCGTAGGAGACGTCACCGGGCTGTACGTGTGTTGAACACGGAGGTGCCGTCCGTTCGGCACTAGGATCATCGGTGATTTGGATCACGACGAGTACGACTCCATCAACCCCGTTCACTTGAACGCTTCCGCTTAGCGATCTACAAGGGTATGTAGATGCACTCTCCTTCCCCTCGTTGCTAGATTACTACATAGATTGATCTTGGTGATGCATAGAAAATTTTGAATTTCTGCTACGTTCCCCAACAGTGGCATCATGAGCTAGGTCTATGCGTAGTTTCTATGCACAAGTAGAACACAAAGCAGTTGTGGGCGTCGATTTTATCAATTTACTTGCCGTTACTAGTCTTATCTTGATTCGGCGGCATCGTGGGATGAAGCGGCCCGGACCGACCTTACACGTACTCTTACGTGAGACTGGTTCCACCGACTGACATGCACTAGTTGCATAAGGTGGCTAGCGGGTGTCTGTCTCTCCCACTTTAGTCGGATCGGATTCGATGAAATGGGTCCTTATGAAAGGTAAATAGAAATTGGCATATCACGTTGTGGTTTTCGCGTAGGTAAGAAACGTTCTTGCTAGAAACCTATAGCAGCCATGTAAAAACTTGCAACAACAATTAGAGGACGTCTAACTTGTTTTTGCAGCATATGCCTTGTGATGTGATATGGCCAAAAGGATGTGATGAATGATATATGTGATGTATGAGATTGATCATGTTCGTGTAATAGGAATCACGACTTGCATGTCGATGAGTATGACAACCGGCAGGAGCCATAGGAGTTGTCTTAATTTATTTATGACCTGCGTGTCAACATAAACGTCATGTAATTACTTTACTTTATTGCTAAAGTGTTAGCCATAGTAGTAGAAGTAATAGATGACGAGACAACTTCAAGAAGACACGATGATGGAGATCATGATGATGGAGATCATGGTGTCATGCCGGTGACAACGATGGTCATGGAGCCCCGAAGATGGAGATCAAGAGGAGCAAAATGATATTGGCCATATCATGTCACTATTTGATTGCATGTGATGTTTATCATGTTTTACATCTTATTTGCTTAGAACGATGGTAGCTTAAATAAGATGATCCCTCACTAAAATTTCAAGAAAGGTGTTCCCCCTAACTGTGCACCGTTGCGAAGGTTCGTTGTTTCGAAGCACCACGTGATGATCGGGTGTGATAGATTCTAACGTTCGAATACAACGGGTGTAAGCCAGATTTACACAGCAAAAACACTTAGGTTGACTTGACAAGCCTAGCATGTACAGACATGGCCTCGGAACACGGAAGACCGAAAGGTCGAGCATGAGTCGTATAGAAGATACGATCAACATGAAGATGTTCACCGATGTTGACTAGTCCGTCTCACGTGATGATCGGACACGGCCTAGTTGACTCAGGTCATGTTTCACTTAGATGACTAGAGGGATGTCTATCTGAGTGGGAGTTCATTAAATGAACTCAATTATCATGAACATAGTCTAAATTTTCTTTGCAAATATGTTGTAGATAAATAGCTCACGTTGTAGCTCCCTGTCAATACATTCCTAGATAAAGATTAAGTTGAAAGATATTGTAAGCAATGATGCGGACTAGGTCCGTAGTCCGAGGAGTGTCCTCACTGCTACACAGAAGGCTTACGTCTTTGATGCACCTCTCGATGTGCAAACCCCTACAACGTCGTCTGTGGATGTTGTGAACACCTGACAGACACATCCTGATGACTACTTGATAGTTTAGTGCACGATACTTTACGGCTTAGAATCGGGATTCCAATGACGTTTTGAACGCCATAGAACATATGAGATGTTCCAAGAGCTGAAATTGGGATTTCAGGCTCATGCCCGTGTTGAGAGGTGTGAGACCTCTGACATGTTCTTTTGCCAACAAGATGGAGGAGAATAGCTCAGCTAGTGAGCATGTGCTCAGAATGTCTGGGTGCTACAATCACTTAAATCAAGTGGGAGTTAAACTTCCAGATAAGGTAGTGATTGATAGAGTTCTCTGGCCACTATCACTAAGCTACTAGATCTTCGTGATGAACTATGACATGCAAGGGACGGAGTTGATTCCGGAGCTGTTCGCGGTGCTTAAGACCGCAAAAGGTAGAAATCAAGAAGGAGCTTCAAGTGTTGATGGTTTAATAAGACCACTGGTTTCAAGAAGGGCAAGGGCTAGAAGGAAACTTCATGGATGGCAAACCAGTTGCCGCTCCAGTAAAGGAACCCAAGGTTGAACCCAAACCCGAGACTAAGTGCTTCTATTGTAAAGGGGACGGTCACTGGTAGCGGAATTACCCCAAATGCATGGTAGATAAGAAGGCTGGCAACTTCAACAAAGTATATACGTGTTATTAATGTGTACCTCGCTAGTACTCCTGGTAGCACCTGGGTATTGGATACCGGTTCAGTTGCTATTACTGGTGACTTGAAGCAAAAGCTACGGACTAAACGGAGATTGGCTAAGGGCGAGGAGACGATGTGTGTTGGAAGCGTTTCCAAAGTTGATGAGATCACCATCGCACGCTCCATCTGCCTTCGGGATTAGTATTGAACCTATATAAATGTTATCAGGTGTCTACGTTGAGCATGAATATGATTAGATCATGTTCGCAATACGGTCATTCATTTAAGTTAGAGAATAATGGTTATTTTGTTTACATGAATGATACCTTTCATGGTCATGCACCCTATGTGAATGGTTCATTGAATCTCGGTCGTGGTAATACACATGTTCACGCCAAAAGATGTAGAGTTAATAATGATAGTACCACTTTCTCGTGGCACTGCCGCTTAGGTCATATTGGCGTAAGATGCATGAAGAAACTCCATGTCGATGGATGTTTGGAGTCACTTGATTTTGAATCGCTTGACACATGCGAGCCATGCCTCATGGGCAGGATGACTTAGACCCCGCTTTCAGGTACAATGAAACGGGCAAGTGACTTGTTGGAAATCATACATGCTGATGCGTGTGATCCAATGAGAATTGAAGCGTGCGGTGGATATCACTATTTTCTCATCTTCACTGACGATTTGAGTAGATATAGGTATATTTACTTAATGAAGCACAAGTCTGAAACGTTTGAAAAGTTCAAGCGACTTCAGAGTGAAGTTAAGAATCATCATAACAAGAAGATCAAATTCCTATGATCTGATCAATGAGAATATCTGAGTTATGAGTTTGGCAAACACTTAAGACATTGTGCAATTGTTTCACAGTTGAAGCCACCTGGAACACCACTGGGTTATGGTGTGTCCGGACATCGTAATCGAACCTTATGAGATATGGTGCGATCTATGATGTCTCTTATCAATCTACCATTTTCATTTTGAGGTTATGCGTTAGAGACAACTGCATTCACTTTAGATAGGACACCATCTAAGTCCGTTGAGACGGCATCGTATGAACATTGGTTTGGCAAGAAACCAAAGTTGTCGTTTCTTAATGTTTGGGGCTGCGATGCTTAAGGCTTCAGCCGGAGAAGCTCGAACCCAAAGCGGACAAACACATCTTCATAGGATACCCAAAGGTGACAGTAGGGTATACCTTCTATCTCAGATTCGAGGGCAAATTGTTTGTCGCTAAGAACGGGTCCTTTTTCGAGAAGGAGTTTCTCTCGAAAGAATTGAGTGGGAGGAAGATAGAACTTGATGAGGTTGTCGAACCTTTACTTCAACCAGAGAGTGATGCAACACAGGAAGATGTTTTCGGTGGCGCCTACGTCTGTTGAATAGGAAGTTAATGATAGTGATCATGAAGCTTCGGATCAAGTTGCTATCGAACCTCGTAGGTCGACAAGGATATGTACTACTCCTAAGTGGTACGGTAATCCTGTCCTAGATATCATGTTGTTAGACAACAATGAACCTACGAGCTATGGAGAAGTGATGGTGGGCCCATATTCCGACAAATGGTTAGAAGCCATGAAATCCGAGATAGGATCCATATATCAGAACAAAGTATGGACTTTGGTGGACTTGCCCGATGATCGGCAAGCCATTGAGATAAATGGATCTTTAAAAAGAAGACGGACATGGGAGGTAAAGTTACTGTCTATGAAGCTCGACTTGTGGGAAAGAATCTTTTCACAAGTTCAAGGAGTTGACTACGATGAGAATTTCTCACCCGTAGCGTTGCTTAAGTCCGTCGGAATCATGTTAGCATTAGCTGTATTTTTCGATTATGAAATCTTACAGATGGATGTCAAAACAAGTTTTCTTACCAAGTTTTCGTAAGAAAAGTTGTATGTGATACAATAAAAGTTTTGACGATCCTACGGATGCTAAAAGGTATGCTGGCTCCAGCAATCCTTCTGTGGACTAGAGCAAGCATCTCGGAGTCGGAATATATGCTTTGATGGAGTAATCAAAGCTTTTAGGTTTATACAATGTTTGTTAGAAACTTGTATTTACAAGAAAGTGAGTGGGAGCACTACAATATTTCTGATAAGTATATGTGGATGACATATTGTTGATCTGAAATAATGTAGAATTTCTGGAAAGCATAAACGGTTGTTTGAAGAGTGATTTTCAAAGGAAGACCTGGATAAAGCTGCTTACACATTGGGCATCAAGATCTATAGAAATAGATCAAGACGCCTGATGATACTTTCAAAGAACGCACACCTTGACATGTTTTTGAAAGAGTTCAAAATAGATCAGTCAAAGAAGGGGTTCGTACCTGAGTTGTAAGGTGTGAAGTTGAGTAAGACTCGAAGATTGACCACGGCAGAAGAAAGAGGAAGGACGAAGGTCGTCCCCTATGCTTTTGTCATAGGCTCTATACAGTATGCCATGCTGAGTACCGCACCAGATGTGTGACTTGCCACATGTCTGGCAAGAGGGTACAAAGGTGATCTAGGAGTAGATCACCAGATAGCGGTCAAAATTATCCTTAGAGGAATAAGGAAATGTTTCTCGGTTATGGAGGTGATAAAGAGTTCGACGTAAAGAGTTACGTCGATGCAAGCTTAACACCTATCCAGATAGCTCTGAGTAGAGATACCGAATACATATAATGGAGCAACAATTTGGAATAGCTCCAAGTGGAACGTGGTAGCAGCATCTACGATATGACATAAAGTTTTGCGAAATACATAGGGATCTGAATATGGCAAGACCCGTTGACTACAACCTCTCTCACAAGCATAACATGATCAAACCCAGAACTGTTTGAGTGTTTATCACATAGTGATGTGAACTATATCATTGAGTCTAGTAGACTCTTGGATGTTGGTCACATGGCGATGTGACCTGTGAGTGTTAATCACATGGCGATTTGAACTAGATTATTGACTCTAGTGCAAATGGGAGACTGTTGGAAATATGCGCTAGAGGCAATAATAAATTGGTTATTATTATATTTCCTTGTTCATGATAATCGTTTATTATCCATTCTAGAATTGTATTGATAGGAAACTTAGATACATGTGTGGATACATAGACAACACCATGTCCATAGTAAGCCTCTAGTTGACTAGCTCGTTGATCAATAGATGGTTACGGTTTCCTGACCATGGACATTGGATGTCGTTGATAATGGGATCACATCATTAGGAGAATGATGTGATGGACAAGACCCAATCCTAAGCCTAGCACAAGATCGTGTAGTTCGTTTGCTAAAGCTTTTCTAATGTCAAGTATCATTTCCTTAGACCATGAGATTGTGCAACTCCTGGATACCGTAGGAGTGCTTTGGGTGTGCCAAACGTCACAACGTAACTGGGTGGCTATAAAGATACACTATAGGTATCTCCGAAAGTGTTTGTTGGGTTGGCATGAATCGAGACTGGGATTTGTCACTCCGTGTAAACGGAGAGGTATCTCTGGGCCCACTCGGTAGGACATCATCATAATGTGCACAATGTGATCAAGGAGTTGATCACGGGATGATGTGTTACAGAACGAGTAAAGAGACTTGCCGGTAACGAGATTGAACAAGGTATCGGGATACCGACGATTGAATCTCGGGCAAGTATCGTACCGATAGACAAAGGGAATTGTATACGGGATTGATTGAATCCGCGACATCGTGGTTCATCCGATGAGATCATCGTGGAACATGTGGGAGCCAACATGGGTATCCAGATCCCGCTGTTGGTTATTGACCGGAGAGTTATCTCGGTCATGTCTGCATGGTTCCCGAACCCGTAGGGTCTACACACTTAGGTTCGATAACGCTAGGGTTATAGGGAATAGATATACGTGGTTACCGAATGTTGTTCGGAGTCCCGGATGAGATCCCGGACGTCACGAGGAGTTCCGGAATGGTCCGGAGGTAAAGATTTATATATGGGAAGTCCTGTTTTGGTCGCCGAAAAAGTTTCGGGTTTTATCGGTAATGTACCGGGACCACCGGGAGGGTCCCGGTGGTCCACCAAGTGGGGCCACCAGCCCCGGAGGGCTGCATGGGCCAAGTGTGGGAGGGGACCAGCCCCTGGTGGGCTGGTGCGCCCCCCACCAAGGCCCAAGGCGCAAGGGAGAGTGGAAGGGGGCAAACCCTAGGCTCAGATGGGCCTAAGGCCCACCTAGTGGTGCGCCCCCTCTCTCCCCCCTTGGCCGCCCCCCTAGATGGGATCTAGGGCTGGCCACCACCCCTAGGGGTGGAAACCTAGGTGGGGGCGCAGCCCCTCCCCTCCCCCTATATATACTTGAGGTTTCGGGCTGCCATAGACACGATTCAATTCCCTTCTTGGCGCAGCCCTACCCCTCTCCCTCCTCGTCTCTTGCGGTGCTTGGCGAAGCCCTGCTGGAGTACCACGCTCCTCCACCACCACCACGCCGTCGTGCTGCTGCTGGATGGAGTCTTCCCCAACCTCTCCTTCTCCCCTTGCTGGATCAAGGCGTAGGAGACGTCAATGGGCTGTACGTGTGTTGAACACGGAGGTGCCGTCCGTTCGGCACTAGGATCATCGGTGATTTGGATCACGACGAGTACGACTCCATCAACCCCATTCACTTGAACGCTTCCGCTTAGTGATCTACAAGGGTATGTAGATGCACTCTCCTTCCCCTCGTTGCTAGATTACTACATAGATTGATCTTGGTGATGCGAAGAAAATTTTGAATTTCTGCTACGTTCCCCAACAAGGTGGTGGACGTTGTGACTCACGAAAGAATAAGGATGCACTGGTTGAAGCTAGATATTTCTAGGAAGGATGGGACAAGGCGAGTAAATGATTTGATCCACATACGATCCGACGACTGTGCACGAGGCGGACGCATCGGTTGGATCAGCCGGTTAAACGAAAGTTTTTCCCTTGAAAATAAGTGTTAGTATTTTAGTTTCCCCGACCTCTCTCCCCCCAGGCGGCGGCGCCGTGCCGCCCCCGAGGTGTCCCTGTCCACTCTGCCCTCAGCCCCCTCCATCGCCTCCCACTACCGCCACCGTCACTGATGACGCCGCGGGGCGAAGCCCCTGTGGTGAGGCGGCGGCGGCGTGGTCCTCGGCCGGTGGTAACGCGTGGGGGCAGCGGCGTCCATCTCCCTCCTCCTCCAACGGCAGTATGCAGCTGGTTGGCGGCGGCCAGGAGATCTCCGGCGGCCGTTTCGCGGATGAGATTTTGGCTGCGATGAGATCTGATCTGGGCCCGAGGGGTTTAGATCGAGATCCACTGCGGCTGCTCCTCGTCTCGACAACGGCAAGAGGAGATCCCCCCTGGGTAATCTTCGTGGAACGAGGGCGTCCGGATCTCTTGGCTCGGGCATGGTGGTGGTGGCTGCCTTCTCCACTGAAGGCGGTTGGCCAGGCTGGTAGTGACGGATCTTGGATCCCAATATTAGCACCGGCAGCGAGTTGGGGACATAGTCGCCGGTGAAAACCGAACCGACTCCGATCATGGTGGGCGATGGCGGCGTCTACATCGTTACCTTGATGAAGGCATCTTCAAGCAACTATCGTCAACCTGCTCGTGCCGCTCCGGGAGAAACCCTAAGATCTCCGGATCGGATGATGGCGGCGCTGCGGTGTCGTGTTCCCTATTGGGGGCATCATCTGTGGAGTGGCGTCGGATGGAAGAGGCGTGAGGCGGTGTGTAGTGCCTTCTCTCGCGTCAACAACGGCGGGTCTCGGCGGCATGGAGCAGTGGGGTCTCGCCGGTGGGCGTGTGATGATGGACGAGCGTAGGATGGTGGCGTTGTCTGGCGTCGTGGTGGCGTCGACGTGAGCTAGACCGGGCAAGGCAGATGCAGCAGTACATCACTGAAGATGGAGTGGTGGCAGGTGGCTGCGGCGACCTCATACCCGGCAGGCGTCCTGGTTGAGGAGTGCGCCGGACTGGTGGGTGCCCCATACCCGACAGGCGTCCTGGTTGGGACCTCAGGTCTTAGATGTTAGGTTTGGCTGCGAGATCTGTTTGGTATTAGGCCCTGACTATCAGCATCCCTACATCAACTGGATAGGAGTAGCGACAGATGTTGCCTAGACGGTGGCTTTAGTCTTACTGTTGTATGACTTTGTAAGATCTTGTGTGAATAATTAATAAAGTGGCTGCATGCATCATCCAGATGCAGAGGACGGGAGTCCTCCTCCATTTCTAAAAAAAAGAACTTGAAAATTTTAAGCGAATGACGGTTCTTGGAACGTCGCGCGGGCAGCACAATATGTGCTATTGGATGTTGGCACATGAATCTCTGTGCAGACGCGTCGTGATACGTCTCCAACGTATCTATAATTTTTTATTGTTCCATGCTATCATATTATCTGTTTTGGATGTTTTATATGCATTAATATGTTATTTTATATGATTTTTGGGACTAACCTTTTAACCTAGAGCCCAGTGTCAGTTTTTGTTTTTTCCCTTGTTTTAGAGTTCCACAGAAAACGGATACCAAATGGAGTCCAAACGGAATAAAACTTTCGCCATGATTTTTCTTGGACCAGAAGACACCCAGGAGACTTGGAGTACAAGTCAGAGGATCCTCGATGCGGCCACAAGGGTGGAGGGCGTGCCCCCCGACCTTGTGGGTCCCTCGTAGCTCCCCTGACCTAATTCTTCCGCCTATATATACTCTTATACCCAAAAACATCCAGGGGAGCCACAAAACCACTTTTCCACCGCCGCAACCTTCTCTACCCGTGAGATCCCATCTTGGGGCCTTTTCCGGCATCCCGACGGAGGGGGAATCGATCACAGAGGGCTTCTACATCAACACCATTGCCTCTCCAATGAAGCGTGAGTAGTTTACTTCAGACCTACGGGTCCATAGCTAGGAGCTAGATGGCTTCTTCTCTCTCTCTCTCTTTGATCCTCAATACAAAGTTCTCGATGTTCTTGGAGATCTATTCTATGTAATACTTTTTTGCGGTGTGTTTGCCGAGATCCAATGAATTATGGATTTATGATCAGCTTATCTATGAATATTATTTTAATCTCCTCTGAATTCTTATATGCATGATTTGATATCGTTGCAAATCTCTTCGAACTATCGATTTGGTTTGGCCAACTGGATTGGTTTTTCTTGCAATGAGAGAAGAGCTTAGCTTTGGGTTCAATCTTGCAGTGTGCTTTCCCAGTGACAGTAGGGGCAGCAAGACACGTATTGTATTGTTGCCATCGAGGGTAAAAAGATGGGTTTATCATCATATTGCTTGAGTTAATTCCTCTACATCATGTCATCTTGCTTAAGGTGTTACTCCGTTCTTTATGAACTTAATACTCTAGATGCATGCTGGATAGCGGTTGATGTGTGGAGTAATAGTAGTAGATGCAGAATCGCTTCGGTCTAGTTGACACGGACGTGATGCCTATATTCATGATCATTGCCTTAGATATCGTCATAACTTTACGCTTTTCTATCAATTGCTCGACAGTAATTTGTTCACCCATCGTAATAATTTGTATCTTGAGAGAAGCCTCTAGTGAAACCTATGGCCCCCAGGTCTATTTTCCATCATATAAGTTTCCGATCTACACTTTTAGTTTCCGATTTACTTTCTTTGCAATCTTCTACTTTCCGTTTCATAAACCAAAAATATTACTTTACCATTTATCCATCTCTATCCGATCTCACTTTGCGAATAACCGTGAAGGGATTGAGAACCACTTTATCGCATTGGTTGCAAGTTAGTGTTTGTTTGTGCAGGTATTCGGTGGCTTGTTGCGTAGTCTCCTACTGGATTGATACCTTGGTTCTCAAAACTGAGGGAAATACTTACGCTCCTTTACTGCATCACCCTTTCCTTTTCAAGGGAAAAACTAACGCAAGCTCAAGAGGTAGCAGGAAGGATTTCTGGCGCCGTTGCCATGGAGATCTACACCAAGCCAAGACATACCAAGTACCCATCATAAACTCTCATCTCTCGCACATTATTTTCCATTCGCCTCTCGTTTTCCTCTCCCGCACTTCTAAAACGATTTTCGAAAAGATTCGCCTTTTCTTCGCCCCTCTTCCGTTCGTATTCTTCGTTTGCTTTTAGTGTGCTCATGTGTTAGACTGCTTCCAAAGAACGTTTACCCTCATCTTAGGAGGTTAGATGAAATTTAAAATAATGTTACAAGCTTTATGTCTTTGCAATTTGAGCATAACAATTTCTTTAGAAACGAGCTCAAGGAGCAGAAAAGTTCTATGGAATACATGAATAAAGAGCTTTATGATATATCTAAGGAATTTTATGGTTTGAGATCTCAATTTTCAAATCTTGAAAATTTGGTAGGTCAAATTTCTGATAAACAAGCTACTATAGTAAACAAAATGACCGCCAAACCAGAGGCTGAAAATAACGATGCATATCTAAAAGTGATTGATGTGACTCCTATTGAATCTTTGTTTTCCAATATTAATCTTTATAAAGATGGGACTGGAGATGAGTCAACTTTAGTTAGAAGGCGTCCCAATGATTCGGAGTTTTTAGATCTTGATGCAAAAATTGATAAAAGTGGGATTGAAGAGGTCAAAACTTTAGATAGAAATGAACCCACTATTTTGGATTTCAAGGACTTTAATTATGATAATTGCTCTTTAATAGATTGTATTTCCTTGTTTCAATCCGTGTTGAATTATCCTCATGCTTATAATCAAAACAAATCTTTTACCAAACATATCGTTGATGCTATGATGCAATCTTATGGAGAAAAGCTTAATTTGGAAGTTTATATTCCTAGAAAACTTATGATGAGTGGGAACCTACTATTAAGATTACAAATTATGAATTTTATGCTTTGGGTGATTTGGGTGCTAGTGTTTCCACGATTCTGAAAACTTTATGTGATGTGTTAGGTTTCCATGAATTTGACGATTGTTCCTTAAATTTGCATCTTGCGGATTCCACTATTAAGAAACCTATGGGAAGAATTAATGATGTTTTTATTGTTGCAAATAGGAATTATGTGCCCGTAGATTTCATTGTTCTTGATATAGATTGCAATCCTACATGTCCTATTATTCTTGGTAGACCCTTCCTTAGAACGATTGGTACAATTATTGATATGAAAGAAGGGAACATTAGATTTCAATTTTCATTAAGGGAAGGCATGGAACACTTTCCAAGAATGAAAATTAAATTGCCTTATGAATCTATTATGAGATCCACTTATGGATTGCATTCCAAAGATGATAATACTTAGATCTATTTGTGTTTTTTATGCCTAGCTAGGGGCGTTAAACAATAGCGCTTGTTGGGAGGCAACCCGATTTTATTTCTGTTCTTGATTTTAGGTCATGTTTTGCTTTGGATAAATCATCTAGCCTCTGGTTAGATGTGGTTTTGTGTTTTAATTAGTGTTTGTGCCAAGTAAGACCTTCGGGATAGCTTACAGTGATAGTTAATTTGATCCTGCTGAAAAACAGAAACTTTTGCGCCGAGGAGATTAGTTTTAATTTTTAACAAAAGCGCAATAAAATAGTGTATCTTTTTGCAGAGGATTAATAAACATATTATGTAGGACTTCCTAATTTCCCAGAATTGTTCGAGTTACAGAAGTATTAGAAATCTCCAGATTGCTACAAACTGTTTTATTTTTGACAGATTCAGTTTTTCACGTGTTGTGTTGCTTATTTTGATGCATCTATGGCTAGTATCGGGGGGTATAAACCATGGAAGATTGGAATACAGTAGATATTACACCAATATAAATGAAGAATGGGTTCACAATAGTACCAAAAGTGGTTATTTATTTTCTTATACTAACGGAGCTTTCGAGATTTTCTGTTGGAGTTTTGTGTTGTGAAGTTTTCAAGTTTTGGGCAAGGATTTGATGGACTATGGAATAAGGAGTGGCAATAGCCTAAGCTTGGGGATGCCCAAGGCACCCCAAGGAAATATTCAAAAAGCCTAAGCTTGGGGATGCCCCGAGCACTACAAAAAAATACACTTCCGTGATGATACGTGTTTGTCACAGTAGGTCACTTTTTTTGTCATGCATGTACATCCATGACAAATTTATGACAGAATTAAGATAGTCATACCTGTGCTGTCATAGAAGTGTTCCATGACATTACCAAAATTGTCATCACGGAAGTGTCCACTTCCATGACGATAAATCGCGCGTCACAGAAGTGCTTTCGTCAAGGGTGACCGACACGTGGCATCCACCATAACGAAACGCCGTTAAGCTATCGGGTCGGGTTTTGGATCCAATAACCCATTAACAGCCCCGACCAATGGGGATTTTTCACGTGTAAAATCATCATTGGCTGGAGGAAACACGTGTTGGCTCATCGTTGGGACAGATGTCAACCACTCATTGGACGGAAGGCGCCTATGATACGTCGACACGTGGCACGGCCCAACAGAGGCCCATTCCTGTGAAAAGGCCGGCTCGTTTGACTTGGTCAAAAGCTGACGGGCCGGCCCATGGAAAGCATGTTAACGGCTTGTTCGAATATAGCCCATTTACAGCCCGCTAACCCAAGGCCCGTTACACGCTATCCGAATTAGGCCCAGTAGCGTCATCTGGGCCATCCAATATGATTCCATCCCGTTTTCACTTCTGGCCCATGTATGGCCCATGATATCTTTCGGCCCATATGAGGCCCTATGTAACTCTTGGCCTACTAATGGCCCGTGGAGAAACTGGGCCGTAATGAATAGTGTATCACTTTACACCCATTAACGGCCCGTGGTGAAACTGGCCCGTAATGAACAGTGTATCACTTTATACCCATTAACGGCCCGTTATTCCGTTGGGCCGTTTCCAGCCCATGTTATCTTTCGGCCTTCTTAGAGCCCATTTATTCTTGGGCTCATTTCCAGCATTCGTTTACTTATGGCCCGTTACTGTCATTTTCTGCTTGTGGGCCAAATTCAGCCCGTGGTTACAGTCGGCCCGTTTGTGGTCCGTTAATACGTTGGGCTGATTTCATAGCGTCATCAAATACGGCCTATTAACGATGGCCCGTTATGGTCGGCCCATGAACGGAAGATTCCAACTCTAGCCCGTTTACGGCCATAATGCGGTCTTTTTGGGCCATGTTTGGCCAATCGATTATACGGCCCGTATAAGGCCCATTGATAATACGGCCCGCAGAAGGCCCATTGTTTCTACGGCCCGTAGAAGGCCCATTGTTTCTACGGCCCGTAGAAGGCCCACTGTTTATACGGCCAGTAGGAGGCCCAGTGTCACTACAGTAACTATTAGCCCACGGTTATTGTGGCCTAGTTTTAAAAAATAGGTTATTGCAGCCACTAGCTAACAGTGGAAAAGGAACTGGAATGACTACAAGCAAACAAATAAACAAGACAACAAGGAAATAAATAAGCAAGCAACTAATGCTAGGCTGTCACGGCTATTACACATATTACATCCACTGGGCATCAAAGTTCGCCACCAGTGCAAATATAGGGAACAAAGCAGCATATCATATACACTGGTTGTCAAAGTTGGCGACCAGCGCAAATAAATGCCGCAGCAAAACAAATCCAGAACTGAAACCACTTCAGAAGATCTCAAGAAACAATATCCTGGGTACCCATAATTCTGGCAAGATGCTTAGCAAGCTTATTAACTTTCTCTTGTTTGGCGCTTAAATCCTCCAGCGCTTGCTATTGCACCAGAAAATATGCATCTGAATTCTGCAGGGACTTCCTCAGTCCTTCAGCTTCTTGTCACAGCACATCTGATCGATGTCTTTCAACTTGAAGTTGAGACTCAAGAAGACGAACTGATTCCGGCAGTGAGTTCGAAGAGCTTGTGCCAGCTGTAGTGGCTAGTAACTCGAACACTACATCAAGACAGGACTTTTGGGTTCCCTCACTGTCGTCAAGATAGTTTTTATCAGCTTTCTTGGAGACCAACAGGGATGTCTCACTATCTTGAACCTTATCTGCGTTACTTCCTTTACCATTGGATAACGCGGTACTGTTCTCCAATATTTTGTCCGCATTCTAAAAGAGAAACAAGCAGACCCATCACATGTTTACCATGTTGTATATGAAACTCATTTTGGTAAATGAGTTCAGTAGTAAAGTGGACAGGATAACAGCATGAAACAAACATATATCTATGTACCATGGTCACTTTATGGTCTATACCATTCTAGTTTTTGTTGCCAAATCAAGATAGAGACACAGTTGAAATAATATTTGTTCAAGACAAAGTAGAATAGACAGAATATAAGTGTGGGTAACTATAGAGCATTAACAACACTTGTAATGTGCATGACATGAGAACATAACTGTTTATTCAATTGAAACTGAAATCAACATAGAGCAGGTTACAACAGCAAACCAGTTAAAGAAACAGGTTTAAAACATACCTGCTGCGCCATTGGAGTTCCAATTCTATCCTTCAAATTTGAAAATAGTTGGTATGAGTAAATACAGTCATGCAAGAGCAAAGGAGTATGAACCATAGCTACAGAACCTGACCTGAGAACAAATCTTCTTCTCCTTTAAGCGTTGAGTTGGGATTCGGAGTGGTGGTCCTCGTGCTTTGGGCACTGCAGTTCCCTTACTAACTGCTCGTGTTTGGGTGCTCTGTGGTGGAGACGGTGCTGTGTCCACTGGAACTGGGTTACTATCTGCCGGGGTTGGGGTTAGAAGGGGTGTAGCTGGTTCTCTGTCCAACTGGGTAGGGGTACAATCTGCGAGAGTCTGGGTTATGTGTGGTGGATCTGGTCCTTGGGCAAGTACAACCGTGGTTCTATCTGCATCAACTGGTAGCACTATCTTTTCTGAAGACCGTGTTGTTACTCCCTTAGATACTACCATCACGCTCTCCAATTCAAATGGCTGATAAAAAAGAAAAGTAATTGAAAGTATAGACATTGTATGATAGACAGGTGCAATGGATAGTGGGGAATAAAAGAGGGCATGAAATAATTCATATTTATGTTGTCTAACCAAACAGGATAGCATGACACTATTTCACATATATGATGGCTAACTAAATAAGATAGCATGACACAATTCCACATTATGATGGCTAACTAAAAAAGATGGAAAGACACAGTTCAAAATATGAGACTATGTAAACAGGATGACATGACATAACTAGTTATAATGTGTTTATTAAATAGGTTGGCAATGCCATAATTCACATACATTCACGGATAGAATGCCATAATTCAAAATATGATGACTGTAAACACTAAACAGGATGAGATGATATAACTATATGATGTGTTTATTAAATGGGTTGCCATGCCATAATTCAAATAGATGATGTGTATGTACTATGTAAACATGATGGCATGATATAATTCAAATATATGATTTATATAGTAAGCAAGTAAGCAGATGGCAATCCATATATGATGTAAAAACTAAGCAATGCAAGACAACATGCATGACATGGGTAATATAACCCTGCCAAGTTTGAGCATAGACCTCAGGGGGAAAATAGGACTGGTCATCAGTCTCTGAATCCTCCTCTGAGGAGCTCTCTGTAACCAGCAAGATGTCTGCTTCAGCAGGTAGCATTGTCTGCTCTGAATACCTTGTTTTCACTCCAGATACTTCCATCACCACTTCAAATGGCTGATGCATAGGAAGAGTAGTTGAATATACAAACATTGTCGCCAAATGGAACACGTAATACAAAAAAATGATAGCATGATATAATTCACATACAAGATGATTGGCTAAACAACATGGCATTGCATAATTCACATATATAATGCCTTTGCAACAAGATATAATTGTATAATTCACATATATAATGTCTTGCAACAAGATGGCAATGCATAATTCACATATATGGTAATTAGACACTGAACAGGTGGCATTCACACAAAGCATGTCTAAACTAATCAAATAACATAGCAATGCGAGACACCATACGCACGATATGAGCAACATAACCCTACCAAGTTAGAGCATACACCTCGGGGGGGGGGGGGGGGGAATAGGACTCGTCATCTGTCTCTGAATCCTCCTCTGAGGAGCTATCCGTAACCAGCGAGATATGCGCTTCGTCAGATAGCATAGTCTGCTCTGAAGACCTTGTTTTCACTCCAGAATTTGCCATCACCGTGTCAAATGGCTGATGCACACGAAGAGCACTTGAATGTAATAACATTGTTGACAAATGTAATATGTAACGAAAAAAAGGATGGCCTGATATAATTTACATATAAGATGACTGGCTAAGCAGGATGGCATTGCAAAATTCACATATATGATGCCTGGCTAAACAAGATGGCGTTGTATAATTCACATAAATGATGAATAAACTAAACAGATGGCATGCGCACAAAGGATGTCTAAACTAAGCAGATGACATATTTGATGTATAAAGTAATCAATGCAAGACACCATATGCAAGATATAACCAACATCAGCATGCAAGTTAGAGCGAAGACCTCAGGGGGTAAATAGGAGTTGTCTTCTCCTTCTGAATCCCCCTCAGAACAGATATCTTCCTCTCGATTACAATCCGAAATGCGTGGAGGGGGGAGGGGCTGCCTTTGCGCCTACCATGGAGCGATGTCTGCATGAAATTTTATTGCCACACAAGGCTCGTCTCTTTTACTCTACATGTTTAGTTCCATTTTTTACAATAACTGTCATGCATAGGAATAAAACATAGTGAGATTATGTAAGGAGTGCATGCAGAAATCCAGAGTGATGGTAGCAACCTGTGGATAGACCCAAAACCAATAATAGCAGGCAGATAGTTGCTTCAGTTAAAAAATACAGATAATGGCTTCTTTACTGTTTGTTTCCCACCCAACATGAAACTCATAGTAGACACCGGAGATTAACCAGATAGTAGATAGATACTATTGATAGCGGCCCCGATATGTACCCCACAACCATTTAAAAACTCAAGTTTGACCATTAGTTTGGAGCTGACTCAGAGTCTAATCAGTGAACAGGACGACAAAGTAGCATGTAATATTAAGCGATGCATAACGTAAGCAGACACGAAAGAGTGCGACCTCTCTTGCGGACCCATGTAGTCCTCGAGGTCATCTGCTCGGTTGATGATGGTAGTGCAGTTTTCATGGCTGTCAGCGGCGGGGAAGAAGAGCTGAGGCGGCGAAAGACGGTCTGGAGGCCGGATCCCTGCTGTGCTGGACCCTTCTGTCATTGGAGCAGCTGAGCTGGGGTGGACGACGGCGCAGCAGGAGTGGGACAAACCACGCAAGGTTTTCTTTGACAACTATCTGTAAGAGAAGTAATTCTGTAAGGGCTCGTTTGAATTGGAGGATTACAACAATGCAGGGATAGGAAATGGACAGGAATAGGATAGGAATGCACGTGCAAAATAGAGAATTTAAAAACACAGGATTTCTGCCAATCTGGGTGTTTGATTCACAACAATTGGAAGATCACAGGATGCAAAGAAGCATGGTGAGATTAAGTCAAACCACAAGAAAATGTACGGTTATAATGCTATTATGCTACTATCTCTTAGTCTTGTGCTTCATGAATAGGAATTTGAAAAGGAGGACAAGTGAAAATTAAAATTCCTATGTTTTTTATTTCAAGGAGACACTAAAGGAACAAATCCGTGTGCTTAGTGGACAATATATATATATATATATATAACATGTAGAGTAAAAAAGAGATGCAACAAGTGTACAACCTCTTTGGCGAAGCCATGTCGATCTCAGCGTGATTGGGTTGGCCGGTGAGGATGCTCCGGCTGACTTGGCTGTCGGAGGGGGGAAGAAGATCTTAGGCGTCTGGAGATGGAGCCCGAGGTACTGCTCCGCTGTGATGGAGGGTTTCGTTGTTGGAGCAGCTCCGGTGAGTTGTACGACGCCGAGGCTGATGCAGGACAAGAGAGACAACGAACAACGTTAGCCTGAGTGGAATTCTAATAGCATCTCCAATACATGAAGTAAAATACATAACCACAAAGTGCTAGATGTAAAATACATCAGCCGCTCATCTCTGAACTTAACTGTCGAAACTGAATTTAACTGTCGAAACTGAACTTAACTGTCGAAACTGAATTTTGCTGTTGAAACTGAATTTTGCTGTCGAAACTGGACGCACTAGCAACGTGAGGCTACACGTCGGTCGACTGACTTTTTCATCTCTGGTCAGTCGATTTTGCAGCCGTTGGATACGAAATCAAGGGCATGCGGTTCATCTTCAACCTCCATCCCCTGAGCCGGCCAAACAGCAGCCCCCCCGCCGCCCGCGGTGCGCCGCCCCGAAAACACTCCCCACCGCCGGTCCGCCGCCGCCCCGGCCATCCCTCTAGGCCCCCCGTGCTGAGCTTTTTCTCCGGCGATCCCCACGCCACTGCCCCGCCATCGCCGGCGACCACCGCCCCCATCCTGAACCCTAAGATAGATATTGGGGTACCTCTTCGGCGAGCCCCCCTCCCCGCTGCGGCTGGTTCTTCCTTCACCCCGGCGGCATCGGAGTGAAGTGTAGCTAAATCGGAGCAGCATCGCAAGCAAGAGCAAGAGCGAGAGCAGCAGTGCGAGCAAGAGCAATAGCAAGAGCAGACCAGGCAGGGGACCGAGAGCAAGAGCAGAGCAGCAGCGCGAGCGAGAGCTAAAGTAGCAGCAGGTCCTACTGATGTGGACGTCGCTGCCGAGGGAGCGACGCCGTGGAGGAAGTGGCCGGTGACGCCGCCGTGGATGGAGCCGCGCCGTGTCGGCTCGGGACCGAGCGCCGACAGCACCGTGAGATCGAATCAAGAAGAAAATGCGGCGATTAGTGTACAACCTCTTTGGTGGCGCCGATTAGGCCGCAGCTTCATCCGAGGGAACGGTGATGATGATGCTCTTCCGGTGGTGCAGGTGAAGACGGCGGTGTGGGAATGGAGGTGGCGTGAAAGACGAGGGCAACGTCGGGGCAGCTCCTTGGAAGTGGAGGACGGTGTGGCTGAACCGGCGGGACGATGAGATCGACGACGGATCCTCATCCGGTACGGTGGATGAGGGACGTCGAGGTGTTGCTGTGGACGACGTCGTCGGGGAAGAGGCTCCGGTTGGGTGGCGGACGGAGCAGGGTGTGGGGTTTCGTCGCGGGTTTTCGCGGCCTCGGTGTACGAATGGGTGGGCGGATGGGATGGCAGTGGGGAACCATGGCTTAGAGACGCGCTTGTCCAAAATGTGGGGTAAGTTACGAAAGTACCCCCACCAATTTGAGGCGGTTCTTTCGGTTCAGGGGTACCACGGGCATTTCGCGTGTCGGGATTTCACAGGAGGTGGGAGTTTTCGTGTGCGTTGTAATTTCGGAATAGCAAGGCGCGGGTTGAGATGGATGGAGTTGTCGGAGCACAACGAGACAAAGATATATCTTAAATATTTCGGGCTAACAAGGCGCGGGTTGAAATTTCTGGACAAGCCTAACGTGTACTGTACCAAATCAATGCGCCCTACAAATGTCATTGAAAACTTTGAATTCATGTTATGTACAATTAAAATATTTCGCTACGTGTATAATGCATGCAACCTACTACTCAAATGAATGTTTTAGTGCATTCCAAACGTATATACTACCACTTGAATATGAACTCAATTTGAATTCGTTGCTCTATATGAATAAGATCTACAGTAATGATTGTTGTGAAGTCAAAGCATTTGAATTCATTTCTCTGTTTTAATAAGATCTGCAATCATCACTATTGTCAAGTTAAACCATCGTTTGTGTATTATATTCACATCACACCACATGATTAGTCTCGAGTTACATATGAACTATGTGTACTATATGAACTCGAACTAGATTTTTTGAATCCACTTTATTTTGATTTCAAATCACATTACATTTCTAGCTCTAGCTAGATCTTCATGATCTAAACCATGTCTCATATGTATAATTTGTTTATCACATTATGTATGATGCCCCGCCCCCTACGCCTACATGTATTTAGATGTGAGTTGCAAACACCACACATTACCACAAATTCAAATAAAATGTGAGAATGTTCGATATATAGTATTGTTTAGATTGTTCGATATTTAGTTGTAACTTGTAAACGCCACACATTATCACAAATTCAAATAAAATGTGAGATTGTTTGATGTATAGTATGGTTTAGATTGTTCGGCATTTAGCTGTGAGTTGCAAACACCATGCATTATCACATTATGGTATAAGATGTGCACAGCACGTGTATCACCGCTATATTCATGCATGCAATGTTTAAAACACTATGAACTCCTATTCAAATATATGAATCCTCTTTCATATCAAATTATGATCTTTGTTAGTCTCTTACACCCACACAATCCTCTAACCTTTGTAGCTACCACTAACTTTATCTCGTGCATGCACACGCCCTCCTCGCCCTCCCCCTCCCTCGGCATTCTATCCACCGGGCACATTCATTTTTTTCTTTAGGTCATTCTCCCAGAGTCTCCACAACTCCTTCCCGACACACACCGATCAATAAACCTCTCCAACGATGCCTGCCTACAACATACAAACACACCTTCAATCTCCTCCTTTATGTGTCCTTGCCTCGTGTCTCTCATACGGTCAGACACACATGTAAACTCTCGCCCCTCTTTTCATCGCTCTCTCACAACCGCACACTCCTCCCCCTATCTAGCTAGTAGTTGGGCCTCTCGCACCACCTCCTAGCTCCATTCTCTCTGTCTATCCGTCTCGCTGGGCCTTATTAGCCTCTAACAAATGGACGTACACCGACCAATCTCTCGCTATACATATAGCTAGCTAGGTCCTTATAACTCGTTTTTACCCACACGTCAATCGATCTACCTCATTAGTTGTGTCTCTCCCTTCCTCCGACAAACTACAATTGATCTACCGATCTAGTTAGGTTTGCTTACCAAACACATGGTTCCCCTTCATCATCCATGGATGCGTCCCGACAGATCTATCACGCACAGGCACACACAGAAACACATCCCCACTCTTATTGATAACATTGCAGTTCCACCCTCAGTTTGTCTAGTAGGCCTCTCCCACCATCTTCGAGAAGCAACTCCATCACCCATCCAGCACTCTACCCCTCTCCCTCCCTCTCCCTCCCCCTCTCTCTCCTCTATCCCTCTCCCATCATATTTCCCGTCCTTGAGTTACGTATGGATGTCGACCGGTCTCCCTGAAGACATAGCTGGGTCTCTCATTCTCAACACATATACGAGTCGTTCTACCTCTATAGTTAGGCCTCTGCCTACCCCTCCCACCACCCCCTCCCCCCCACACACACTGATACATCGAGCGCTCTAGTCATGTCTCCCTGCCACACACAAACTTGACGTGTGCCCTCTAACATTCTGGTAGGCCAGTCGCCCTATATCTTTGACTTGTACACACACACAATTTTGATGGCTCTCTTCATCGATCTCGCACCCACCCACTTGATCCTCTCTTCGACTCTATCGATAGCTATGACCCCTCCCTCTCTTCTCATGGATTGCCCGACCCTCTATGTATGATATGGATAGGCCTCCATTTCACACACATTGCATGCAAAATTCTGTTTGAGATGTCATCGACACATATTCCCACAAATAATTCATGAAATCAACCCCCACCCCACCCCCACCCCAAAACAAAAAACACTCACGAACGCGGTTTGTATCTCTCTCACACACCCACGTAGGTGGGGAACTTGCACGAAGAGAAGAGGTGCATGCACGGCGCACGTACTCCCGTCTCTTTCCCAACCACACCCGCGCGGGTACACGGTGGAGCTCATTTCTGTACGAAAAAGGCATCCCACGTGATAATTTGGCACGTGTACTGGTTGTCCACTTGGTGGAGGGAGGATCGTCTACCACGGGTGAACAAACAAATTGCGACTTGACGTGTTATGTTAAAAAAAGAGGCAAACCATGTGGGGCCTACCTTAGAGGCAAGGCTCTATACACTGGAGTATTTTTGATGTGTCCCGTCAACTCGTAGAACGAGGAGAAGTTTGCTTAGTACACCGTCTCCCCCGCCCACGGGCGCGGCGGCTCGCGGGATGAGGTGAAGCTTGCTTACTACGCCTTACGCCCGCTCCCTCGCCCATGCGCGCGGTGGCTCGCAGGACGAGGAGAAAAATTTACTACTCCCTCCGTTTACTCCTCGTCCCTACTACCTTGGTTATAGAGATTATATCATATTGTTTGGAATATATATGTCCTTTAGTAGATTTCAATATGAACTACTAGTACATACTCCAAACACTGACGTATATAGACATATTTTAGAGTGTAGATTCACTCATTTTGCTCCGTATGTAGCACTCTCCCTCTCCCCTCGACCCTCGCCCACGTGGTGGACGTGCAGCAATTCATTCGGTCTCATATAGCCAGAACGATATATACTGCACTACCATTATTGCTCAACTTCCCGAAGAGGCGAAGAGCCAATCACAAGGTCAATATTTTGGAGATGCCAAGCACAAGGTTATAGGAGAATGAGTAGTAGGTGTCGCGTCATTTATAAATAAAGTTTTTTTCTTCAGTGGCACGTACGCAATATGATAGGTTCATATGGAGAGAAAAGGAGTACATAGTCAGGACGGGCCAGCCTACACGGTTGCTTGCTGGGGTTTCTCTCTTCACACTCTCTCGCACAAAACGACTGTGGCCACATCTCTAACATCCCGGTGGATCACGTCCACTTGGGGAAGGTGTGGATGCTTAGTGTAGATGCGGTGGCCGTCGCCGACGGCGAAAACCCACTGTCGGCACGTCCCGATCAGGGGTCCCCTCTGTTCTCTCTCACAAAGCTGGTGAGGTTACCTTCGTCTCTTGCTCACTGCCGCAACGTGGGCAGTTGCCGCCTCCCGCCGCCCTCCTCAAGGTTGAGCTATGTCCCTCAGGTACAACTCCCTTTATAGCCGGCTTGCACCACTGCTCCAGCTGCCCACATCACTCCTTGTGGATATTTCTCTACTTCTTTGCCCCGCACATACCTCTACTGGCTTCTACGTACTGTATTTGTGATGAGTTTATGTCTCATCAACTAGTCCCAGTAATCTTATTCTAATCACGCTGGTTCAATTTCTTTGCCACACGGATGCTCATCTCGATTTTGGTGAAATTGCACAAAATGATCCAATGGTCAAAAGGTTGCAAACTTCATTTATTAGGAAGCTCGAACGTTGCCAGCAAATTGAAGCCTGGTCAGGGTTCACGGTTCAAGGGCTAGGGACTGCATGGATCGTTTTTTTCTTTAGCTGCCTCTGTTCCAAAATAAGTGTCAACTTTAGTAGTAGTAAAACTTTTTACTAAAGTTTGCACAAAGTTGAGAAACTTATTTTTGGAACAGAGGGAGTACATATTTTCTATGATCTGTCAATCATTGAGATGCAATAGCATGCATGTTAGTCTCATTTGTATTTGATGAAATGTTGCAACGGGCAACCTTGGACGCAAGATACATGTAACAGAAGCTGGAAGCTTCATAGCATTGTACAAATTTATCTCGCTGATAAATTACAATACGTACTATACTAGTACTTCCTCCGTTCCTAAATATAAGTCTTTGTAGAGATTTCACCATGAACCACATGCGGATGTATATCGATGCATTTTAAGTGTAGATTCATTCATTTTGTTCCGTATGTAGTGTGTGACGCCCGGATAATCAAGCTACAGTAACCCCTGCTAATGATGCCACGTCACCACTCTTACTGTTGTAAATCTCACGATGGTTCAATCCGTTCGAATTCAAAAATTCAAAATCAAGTCAAACGGTAAAGTTTTCAAACATTAAAATTATAATGTTCTAGAGGTGGCAAATAATGCTTAGGTAATTATGGTGGAGGATCACATTTTTATAAAATAATTAAAAGCACTAAACTAAATAAAACAGTGGCTTATACAAATAATTAGATGCATTTTATAAATATTAAAACATTAAACTATTTTATTAGGTATGAGAAATTAATGTGGCAATAGAGTATTTATAAATACTAATTTAGGGGCTAGTGGTATATTTTATAAAACTAAAAATAAATAAAACAAAAGAAACTACAAAAAACAGAAACAAACAAAAAAAAGGAAAGAGAGAAAGGCCCCCACTGGGCTTCGGCCCAGCAGGCCGGCCCATTCGGCCACAGGCCGAGGCCGCCCCCCCACTCCCCCATAACCCATGGGCGACCAAACCCTAACCCCCAACGCACCATTCCCCCCCCCACTCGCTCCCACGTTCCCCGTCTCCCGATCCAAATCTGGATAGGGGACGAAACCCCCTCGATGCCGTCCCCATCGCCTCGTCGCTGTGCATCGCACCACCGCCGCCCGAAAACCTCGCCGAGGCCTCCTCCTCTCCTCAAGCCACTCGCCTACACCATCGTCGCTCGTCCTCATCCCCTCCCTCGCTGGATCGAGGCGCTGCGCCCGTCGTGCCCGACGCCGGAGCTCCCTCGCCGGACTGCCTCCTTCACCTCACTGGTCTGCCTCCCTCCTACGCACGTCATCGCCGTCGTCCTCCCCAAGCCCCACTGCCCTGTTCCCTTCATGCCCGATGTGAGCCCCGCCTTGCTCCCTCCCTCTCCCTCGCGCGCTCGCGCTCGTCGCCGCGGTCCCCGCCGATCTCGCCCCCGGTTGACGCGCTCCGGCCGCGTCCGATGCGCGCTCACCGCGCCGTACCCGCGCACCGCACCTGTCGTGGCCCTAGCCCCCCTGCCGCCTCCGGTGCGGCCACCGAATCCCCCCTGCGCCGTCGACGCCGCTACACCCGCGGCCAACTTCGGCACCCCGGCCCCCGCGCCCAGCTCCCCTGCGCCCGCATCTCGCGTCGGCCTCGCCCATTGCCTCGCGCGGCCTCCCGCGCGCTGCTGCGCTCACCGCCGCCGCCACCTTTGACCAATGCCCCCGCCCGCACTGCTCCGGCCGGTGGCGCCCCGGCCAAACCTCACCGGCGCGCTACCACTCCCACCGTGCGGCGGGTCGTGCCTGGACCGTCTCGGGCACCCAGCGCCCACACCCGTTCGGGCGGTGCCCGCGCTCGCACCGCCCTGTGCCCGTTAGGCCCTTGGGGCCACAGACATGTGGGGCCCACGCCCCAGAACAAAAAAATAATAATATATAAAAATAAATAAAAAATAATTAAAATAAATAAATAATCAATTAATTAAATTAATTAATCCTAATTAACTAATCTAATTAACTAGTTAGTTTAATTAAACAGTAATTAGATTAGTTAAATCCTAATTAGACTAAACAGTCTATGATGAACGGGTCCCACATGTCAGGTTGACCAGGTCAACTGCTGACGTCATGCTGACTTCAGCAAACACTGTTCTGGATAATGTTGATTTAAATAATTAAATAAATCCTAAAATTGATTTAAATCTTTTAAAATTAATATAAAATAAACTGTAGCTCAGATGGAAAAACTTTGTACATGAAAGTTGCTCAGAACGACGAGACGAATCCGGATACGCAAGCCGTTCGTCCGCCACACATCCCTAACCTATCGAACTCGCAACTTTCCCCCTCCGGCTCCTCTTCCCGAAAACGCGAAACACCGGGGATACTTTCCCGGATGTTTCCCCTTCCCCGGTATCACCTCTTACCGCGTTAGGGCACCCCTAGCACCGATACTTGTCATGTCATACATCGCTATGCATCTGTTTGCTTAAATATTTATTGTTTCTTCCCCCTCTTCTCTCGCTAGACACCGAGACCGACGCCGTTGCTACCCAGTACGACTACGGTGTTGACGACCCCTCTCTCTTGCCAGAGCAACCAGGCAAGCCCCCCCCTTTGATCACCAGATATCGCCTATTCTTCTCTATACTGCTTGCATTAGAGTAGTGTAGCATGTTACTGCTTTCCGTTAATCCTATTCTGATGCATAGCCTGTCCTTGCTACTACTGTTGTTACCATTACCTGCTATCCTACTGCTTAGTATAGGATGCTAGTGTTCCATCAGTGGCCCTACACTCTTGTCCGTCTGCCATGCTATACTACTGGGCCGTGATCACTTCGGGAGGTGATCACGGGCATATACTATATACTTTACACAGTTACATTACTTATGATACTGTTCGGAGATGGGGGCTGAAGGGGCAGGTGGCTCCATCCCGGTAGAGGTGGGCCTGGGTTCCCGACGGCCCCTGACTGTTACTTTGAGGCGGAGCGACAGGGCAGGTTGAGACCACCTAGGAGAGAGGTGGGCCTGGCCCTGGTCGGCGTTCGCAGATACTTAACACGTTTAACGAGATCTTGGTATTTGATCTGAGTCTGGCTACTGGCCTATACGCACTAACCATCTACGCGGGGACAGTTATGGGCACTCGACATCGTGGTATCAGCCGAAGCCTTCGTGATGTCAGCGACTGAGTGGCGCGTGCCGGATTGGACCGTAAGCCTGCTCTTGTATTAAGGGGGCTAGTTCTGCTTTCGGCCGCGTACGCAATGTGCAGGTGTGCAATGGGCGATGGGCCCAGACCCCTGCGCCATAGGATTTAGACCGGCGTGCTGACCTCTCTGTTGTGCCTAGGTAGGCCTGTGACGTGTTGATCTTCCGAGGCCGGGCATGACCCAGGAAAGTGTGTCCGGCCAAATGGGATCGAGCGTGTTGGGTTATGTGGTGCACCCCTGCAGGGAAGTTAATCTATGCGAATAGCCGTGATCTTTGGTAACAGGACAACTTGGAGTTGTACCTTGACCTTATGACAACTAGAACCGGATACTTAATAAAACACACCCTTCCAAGTGCCAGATACAACCGGTGATCGCTCTCTCACAGGGCGACGAGGGGAGGATCATCGGTTAGGATTATGCTATACGATGCTACTTGGAGGTCTTCAGTCTACTCTCTTCTACATGCTGCAAGACGAGGCTGCCAGAAGCGTAGTCTTCGAAAGGACTAGCTATCCCCCCTTATCCCGGCTTTCTGCAGTTCAGTCCACATATAATAGCCTTATTCCAGTTGATACCAATGCATACATATGTAGTGTAGCTCCTTGCTTGCGAGTACTTTGGATGAGTACTCACGGTTGCTTTCTTCCTCTTTTCCCCCTATCCCTTCTACCTGGTTGTCGCAACCAGATGTTGGAGCCCAGGATCCAGACGCCATCGTCAACGATGACTCCTACTACATCGGAGGTGCCTACTACTACGTGCTGCCCGCTGACGACGACCAGGAGTAGTTAGGAGGATCCCAGGCAGGAGGCCTGCACCTCTTTCGATCTGTATCCCAGTTTGTGCTAGCCTTCTTAAGGCAAACTTGTTTAACTTATGTCTGTGCTCAGATATTGTTGCTTCCGCTGACTCGTCTATGATCGAGCTCTTGTATTCGAGCCTTCGAGGCCCCTGGCTTGTAATATGATGCTTGTATGACTTATTTTATTTGTAGAGTTGTGTTGTGATATCTTCCCGTGAGTCCCTGATCTTGATCGTACACCTTTGCGTGTATGATTAGTGTACGATTGAATCGGGGGCGTCACATAGTGGAATCTCTACAAAGACTTATATCTACTAGTAATAGCATCCCCCACTACTAGGAATTCTCTATCCTCTCCTTGAGCCACGTCATCAAAATTGATGTAGCCGTTAGATGAAGTAAATCAGTCCATAATAGCTGTCTGATCTTGACGTTGAGAGGCTCCGCACTAAGCCACATGCAAGCATGCAGAAATACCATGCCACATGCATGTGAGTGGGTTTTAAATCACATCAACATGTCTGCATGCAAGCATGCACCGGTAGCATGCATGTAAGTGAGCTTTTAAGTCCCATTAACATGTCAAAAAGAAAAATATAATCCCATTATGTAGTAGGAGTTCAGGAGTTGGCTGATCTTTTTTCCTTACGTGGGATGATCTAAATGATGATGGGAGTTTATTTAGTTTGGCTACCACATTTGTCATGCGGTTATAGAGTTTTTTTGTTCTATGAAATCGATAATTTTGCGCAGAGAGATATACCGCTGTTACGCGCCAACGCGCGGGGACTCATCTAGTAATATTTAGGAATAGAGGGAGTACTATGTAAAGAGTTAGGTGTCGCACGATGATAGTAGTGTTAGGTGGGCCATGTAATCACTCAGCCTGCGTGTTTTCACTGCTCTTGCACGCCTCCGCTGTAAGAATGGAGAAAATTGTAATCTAGTAGTAGTAGTATACCTCCTTTCACCGAAAGCGTGGGAAATCCAGCAGTCCTACCACCTCAGTAATAAATACCAATGAGCCGTCAAATCACATAGACCCATCAGTAAGTTGGACGGACGAAGCAACCATCACTCTTGCGCTAGTGAGAGGTCGCATCCGCTCTGCCCGGGCATGAATGCGGCACCGATTCTTTGGAGCGGCGCTGACCGTTTCGGGCGGGAAGCGCACGCGGCGATGGAGGGGCTTTGGGTGGGCCAGGCTGGTCAGGAGCGGGCATGGCAGCTGTCCGCATGTCCCTACCGGACGCGCCCGGAAACGAGAGGATGCACCGACTCTCACGGCTAAAATCGTACACTACACAACATCTCTCTATAGGAGTAGGTCGATCTGTCGCTCTCTCTAACACACACATGGTGTTAAACACACACACACACACACGAACGCACCTTGGTCCCGTTGCACCTTCTAACGTGACTTATTACACCTAGACGGAGGGAGTAGTAAGTATACGAGATATGGTGGCACACTGACTTAAGTCGAATACAAGTGGCCAAAATTTGTGTGCATGTTATAATAAGGATTCACTTAAAATAGTACGTGAGCAAACAGAGGGATCAATTGGACAGTGTTCCCGAGCAGTAGCGAGATGTGTGAGGTAAGATACACCGCTGGCGCTTTTAATTTTTCTTATTAATTTGTTTGTTTCACCCTCTGACTGGTGGGACCCAACGTACTACGTGGAGAGAGGTAAGGTGACTAAGGCTGCATTATTTCTGCACCACTGTGGATAGTCTTACCACCAAAGCCACATGACACGATTATGATTGAAATCCCAATGACTCCCACACACACAAAAAAAAACACGGCATGCTTGTCACACGAATGCAGGAATGTATAAAAGGTTATTTCCCTCTCGTTGAACATAACGGGAGGGTTGTGTAGCTGGTTAGCCTATTCGCTCACTCTCTCGCCCTCTCCCGCTGGAGCCTCAGCGCTTGTAGTTTCTCTCTTCACACTCTCTCGCTCTCTCCAGATCTAAACAAGACTTCGTTGGCCTCTCTCTCCCCTCACTGCTGCTCAAAGAGCCGGCAGGATCCGTCTGCCAGGAAGGGAAGGAGGCTTAACATTGTCGCCGTCGGCGAGGGACTACCGGCACAGATGTTCACTTTCCACCCAGCGGCGGCGCGGGAGGGCCTCCGACCCCTTCTTCTTCGCCGCCGTCCCGTCGCCCACCGAACCACACCGCAAGAACCTTACGGTATAATTTACTTACTCCACATGCATTGCTCTAGCTGCATGTATACCATGAATCTAGGACGTGGTTCAAAGAGGAAAGGAGTGGGGGAAAGTAGTGGGAAAAGTTGTATATAGCATGAATCTAGGACATGGTTCAAAGAGGAAATGAAGGGGGAAAGTTTTATAGCATTAATCTAGGACGTGGTTCAAAGAGGAAAGGAATGGGGGAAAGTAGTGGGGAAGTTGTATCACATAAATCTAGGACGTGGTTCAAAGAGGAAAGGAAGGGGCGAAAGTACTAGTTCAAAAAGGAAAGGAAGGGACAAGGCTGTAGAGTTTGAGCAGGACTAGATTTGCTGCGCTCACATAGGGAAAGGCGTCTAAAGATAACAAAACTGGGACCAACACAAATATGCTCCTTGGTTGCTTGTTCTTTGTTGCAACAGACTGTGCATGACCACAATACATCGATAGATGCACATGGTGCTGGTGCATCCACTGTCCCGTGCAACTCATTAGCTATTGTTAATCTAAGGCCCTGTTTGGTTAAAAACTCCCAAGTCCCTACCTGCTGGGTTCCAGGGACTAAACATGGACTAGAGGTTATTAAATGACATGCTAAAAGACCATGTTACCCCTAGTAATTAACTAATAGAGACAAGGTGCGATGCGTGGCAGGGGCAACTGTTGGAAAAAGTCCCAAAAAGACTCCCTCGGGGTCTTCTTTCTTTAGTCCCAAATGCCCACTTTTAGTCCCTAAAAGTCCCTCCTCTTTGGTTTAGATGGGACTGACACGGAGTTTTTTTTAGTCCCTACACCAAAATGTCCCTGTAAACAAACACCCTCTAATAATGTCGCTGGAAAATTGATGCAATGCCACAGTTAAAAGCAAATTACATGTTTAACAAATTTTATTGTTAATATAATCTCTATGTTAATATTAATCAATGCCACCATTTGAGAAATGCTACTGTCTTGCTTTCTTTCCCATTTAGATAAGGTAGATGCTTCTTTTTGTTGGCTTCTGTGTCATCCACCGTTATTGACCACTAATTGTTTCCTTTGCACCTCTGTGTAAACAGGGTTATCTGCTTCACCTCATTGCCATTGTGACCTTTTGTTGCACTGCACAAAACACTTTTGTTTTAAGAGTGTTTTGTGCAGTTCAACCAAAATGTCACACCGACAACGTTGCTTGATTGCTTGATCTTAGTGGAACTGCACAAGAGGGGAGATCTTACTTCCTATCCGTTAAGGCGAATTTGGTTCAGATCTTCTTCTTGTGAGTTGTTTGAATTCCACATCATGAGAGGTCAGTACTAGCCTTCTTTCACATGATTCTGTAGTGTGCATTCATATGTTGTGCTACTTGTACGATAATGTTGCTTGATTTTAGTGAACTGCACAAATGGAGACAAGACTTCCAATCTGTATGTGCACCGTAATATCCCATTGAGGTAAGATAAGGATATTTCACAACTGCTGGCCGGTATTTTGCCACTTTCATCAGAAAATTAAGTTTAGTACTATACTTGCGCTCCCTAATTGACATGCCAAATCTTACATTGAAGGCGAAACTTGTTTGTTATTGAACCAAGTGATGAAGGGGAAGAACAAGGGGAAGAAAAACAAAAATTAACTCCCGGTGCTGTCATGAAAAAGTGGTATTGTCCTTGAGAAGTGCTTCATCTGTGCTATTTTAAATATTTCCTTTCCTTTTTTTCGAGCAAACAGTGATGCTAGCATTTAGTAGTCCTCTTGTCTTTACACAACAGGATCATCTTCCTCTGAAGAAGAATATGGAGTACGTGAAGTGACTAGTTCCGATTATGCCAGGATGAAGAAGCCCTGTCTATCTTATCATCAGAAGGAGCAGTTGAAGGATGGTTACATTACTCCCCACAAGACCAAACTAACTTCAGTTCAGAAGGACTGACAAAATCTCCATTTTTTTGCTGTGATGCGCGAGTACAATGTTGTTCTAGGATTCTTTCTGGTGAGTTCCATTTTCTAAAAGTGTGCTCTACATGGACCATGTATGTGCGTGTTGAAATTGTCAATTCATAGTACAGTTTGCCCTATACTAATCACTTTTTTATATTTGTGTAAACAGGGGTGCTCAGCTTGATTTCAATGGGAACTGCACAAAATGTTCATGAATACATCGAATCATTCATTTCCACCACAAGAAAGGAGGTGCCGATAAGTTCAAGGCGTTGCAACATATAAGGGCGAAATCATACAAGCTACGCGCGAATTTGGTTGATTTTGGTGGAACTGCACAAAAAGAACAACTGGTTTATTTAGCACGAGGTGCCATGTCAATGTCCAAACTGATGGCAAACCCTGCCCATTCCACAATCGTAGGCATTTGATATTTTGGAATGGGACAACCTTGTCAAATTTTGCTCATTGATTTTAGCAAGACATGTGTTTGATATTTTCGAATGGGACGCCCTTGCTGTCAGCAACGTCGATCAATTTTTTCTTTATTCTTTAGTTGTGAAGTAAATATTGCCTCTGACATGTGAGTCGTTGAGATGCATAATCATCGATTGTTTTGAATGTTCTCTATGAATTGCCAGGCCTGTGTGTTTGATTGCAATGTACAGAAACGCTAAAAACCTGCTCAAACTCTTTGTACTCCTTCTGTTCCTTTACTTCGCACATTGTGAAAGTACATACTTTTTTGTATAGGATTGGTCAAAGTAGAGATACTTTGACTGGAGAAAAAACTTGTATGCAGACTAGAAAGGACCGGAGGGAGTACATGTGAAACTGCTGCAAACGAGGTGATCACCCTGGGAATAATGCTAGTGCATATTGTTTTGCATGTTTATCCAATGCCAGTGATACAGGAATTCGAACTAATCGAAATAAATTCATTCATACACGGTCGGATTTCATATAAACATGCCAGATTTCATTACATTTCATACATTCTTCAACTAAAAGGGGGTGCGCTGGAGGTATAATTAATTAACCGAAGCTACCCACCTGTGTCCCGCTGAGCCGAACAGAAGCTTCAGTGACTTAACTGCAGGTGCAGTTGCGTAATTGACATGTGGCCTGTTGGGCCCACGTGTCAGTCAGCCAACTGCACCAGCAGTTAAGTAGAAGCAACGTTATTCTCCAGCAGAACTCCCGGACTCCACGTCGCCGCCAAGAAGCTAACCGGCCGTCAATGGTCAACCCGTCTAGCTTGGCTTCAACAGGAGGGTAGCAGCGGTGGCCTTACTTGGACCCGAGCAGCGGCGACCTACCATGTTCTACTCTTCCTCGTTTTCTGTGTGGCGCGGCCTCGTTGGCAGCGGGGCGGGGCCTCGGCGGAGCCGGCGATGTCCTCTGTCGCATTGCCGGCGGGCGGCGCCTCAGCGGAGCGGTGGAAATCCTCCCCCGCGTTGCCAGCAGGGTGGGGCCTCGGCTGAGCCGGCGATGTCCTCTGCCTCGTTGTTGGCGGGGCGGGGCCTCGGCGGAGCCGGCGGTGTCCTCTGCCTCGTTGTTGGCGCCACGGGGCCTCGGCAGAGCAGGGCCTCATCGACGCCAGTAGAGTGAGGACTCGTCGGAGCCGGCATTGTCCTCTGCCTCATCCTCGGTCTCACCAAACAGCGCCTCGCTCGCTTCATCGCCCTCTTTGCTAGCCTCTTTGTAGGCAGCCGCAACCTCCGCCACCCGCATGCGCTCCCGCCAGCGCTCGAGGCGGCCCTTGCGGGCGGAGCGGTACGAGTCGAGCAGTGCCTCCTGCTCCGCGACGATCTTCTCCTCCGCCTGCAAATGCTCCTGGAGGAGATGGTGGTTGTAGGCGGCGTCGGCCTGCCCCTCCCGGAACTACTCCTGACGCATCTGCCTCACACTGTCCATATATTGGGCATGGGCCTCGCCGATGGTCATGGTGCAATGCACCGACGAGGATGGCGCGGAGTTGTTGTGCTCGTCATGGCGCCGCCGTCTCGCGTTGTCAACATGGTTAACGGACATGAGGATGAGGAGATGACTTTACTTGGAGAGGATGACAATGGGGACCCACCAGGTCCATAGCCTCACGTATGCAAGTGCCTCCTTATATATATATGCATAAAACTATACTCCCTCAGTCTAGGTGAATAAGTCATATTAGAAGGTGCATCACGACCTAGGTGCAAGCAGATTGGTGGAAAAGAAGAATATTTCTCTCTTCTAAACACAACATTTAATCACAGCAGTTAAGAGGATGCCTTATTAGCTACCCATGCAGGCCATCGTAATTCATAGCATGCAAAGCGCTTTTATTTCTTGCCTAATAACCGCATGGATGTGCTGCATGCACTGGTCCTTGCCCGAGCAAAAAAAGGGAGGAAAGGGGTTTCCACGGGAGACAACGAGGCAGAGGTGGAAGCGCTCGCTGGAGTTATTTATTTTGCTTCCCCCTGGTTTCCTGACATCACGGTCCCACACCATTGTCAACCTATGTAGTACTAGTCAATAAACGAGAGAATTGCACAAGAAGCGGCCGACAGCTGGGACCAAGCAGCTCGAGCAGTATTTGTGTTTTTTGAGGTGTGAGCACTGCAGAGTTTTTCGATGTTTAGCCCAGATATTAATTTTTCTCCTTTGAACAACAACGAAAACATCGCTGCATTTATTAACTGGGCGGGCTGTGGCCCGTCTAGCCCAGGCCAGATATCCAGCCCAGATATTAATTTTTTTCAAGCTGAAAATGGCTAGCCTAGCTATACTTTTTTTTAGGAATACCCAGGCAAGGTCAAGTTGTTATTCTCCACCCCGCTGGGCTACAAATCTTTCCTAGGAGGGATGCATTAGGCTTAACAAGAAAATGGGCTTTAAGAAATAATAAATGGGAGGTAATTATAAACACTGGGCAGTAACTATAAAAAAATGCACCAAACACATGATTATTTTATAAAATATTATTTTGAAAATTTTAATTTCATTAATTGTTGCGAGCGCAATGTTTCGTTGGATTTTTACATAATATAAATTTATATTGAAATTGTATTTAATCTGACTAGAAATTTCGGGATAAAAATATTTCGGATCCCATCAAAATGTGGGAAATTTTATTGAATTCTGTTTTGAACGGTTGGTTGGAATGGGCTGTACTTTTAACAAACTGTAAATGGGCTGTAGTAAATTCCATTAGAATTCAAAAATGGGCTACACATTCTTACAAATCTCAAATGGGCTATAAGTTCTCTGCCACACACTTCTGGCCTTACTAAGTTGACGCGTCCCCTAAAAAAACAGAGTTGACGCGTATGCAAGGCTTTGTCAACTTATAGTCAACATACGGTTCTAGCAGCAGTGGCCGTTGGATGTCCATCCAACGGATGCCGTGCTTCTTCCTCAATCTCGGATATTCTAGCTTCACCCGCCTAAAAAATGATTCCCCCCTGACATCTGGGGCGCACTGTTTTGGAAGCTGACCTGTGGGCCTACTAAGTTGACGTACCAAGGGCTTTGTCAACTTAGTCAATATAAATGATTCTAGCTGCAGTGACCGTACGATGTCCATCCAACGGCCGTAGTGCTTCTTCAACCTCTAGTCTTCTTGCTCCAGCCGCCCAAAGCAGCGCCGGTCGTGCCGCCTGCTCCTGCCTCCCGTGGCCGGCTGTGCTGCCGTGGAGGCCTCACCGCCCCCTACTATTCCCACCGCTGGCCAGGCCCTGCGGCGATGGCAGCCTCACACCGCAGCCGAACGAGTGAACCCTCATACTCCTCTCCGCATGGGCATCCACTGCCGCGTCTTCATCGGCTCCGTGTCGTCCCCTTCATAGGCCTCGCCGTCGTCCACCGCCCTGGTGCTCTCGGCGCGGCGTGGTCAACGTGGAAGGAACGACTTCCATCGGACGTGAACTGTACGTGGAGAGGCTGACAGCTGGGTCCACGGCGGCAGTAAGGAAGTGCCTCCTTATTACGCGGAAAATAATGATTCCTCCACCTGACAGCAGGGACCCACCGGACGGGCCACCAGTATTTTGTGAAAAAAATCGTTTCCCCCTGACTGCTGGGACCCACCGGACGGGCCATCGTATTTTGCAAAAAAACGTTCCCCCCGCTGTCAGCTCGGACCCACGGGAAGTGCCTCCTTATTACGCACAAAAAAATGAATACTCCCCCGGCTAGCTGGGACCCACCTTGCTGGGAGGCTGACTTGTGGGCCTACTAAGTTGACGGGGACGAAGGGCTTTGTCAACTTAGTCAATATGAATGATTCTAGCTCCAGTGACCGTACGATGTCCATCCAACGGCCGTAGTGCTTCTTCAACCTCTGGTCTTCTTGCTCCAGCCGCCCAAAGCAGCGCCGGTCGTGCCGCATGCTCCTGCCTCCCATGGCCGGCTGTGCTGCCGCAGAGGCCTCACCGCCCCCTACTATTCCCACCGCTGGCCAGGCCCTGCGGCGACGGCAGCCTCACACCGCAGCCGAACCAGTGAACCCTCGTAGTCCTCTCCGCGCGGGCTTCCACTGCTGCGTCGTCCCCTTCCTAGGCCTCGCCGTCGTCCACCGCCGTGGTGCTCACCGCGCGGCGTGGTCAACGTGGTCAAGGAACGACTTCCATCGGAAGAGTACTGCACGTGGAGAGGCTGACAGCTGGGTCCACGGCCACAACACAGTTTTTTTGCGATTTGCCAAGTAAGTCGCTTTGTCAGGCCTGTTGTGCTGCAAATCTTTCAAGACGAGGAGAGCTTTCATTCGGCTGGCCGAGAAAATGGCCCATCAGTAATGAGAAATGGGATGTACATTTTTAAAACAGATCAAACCGGCAATTAGTTTCAAATATCTTTTTTTTATTTGAAGATAATAAATTACATTAATTTTTATGCGTGGAGAATTTGTTGGATTTTATATTGATGTACATTTATTTTTGAAATCAGTTTGAATGTGATTTGAAATTTCAGGATTAAAAACAGTTCGGACCGCACCGAAATATGCAAAATTTCGTATAATTTTTTAACCGTTGCCACAATTTGGGCTGTAATGCTAACAAAAAGAATATGGGCTCCAAAAAAACCTTAAGAATTAGCAAATGGGCTGTAAATTATTAGAAATAATGGCAGATGGGCTGTATGCTATTTTCCACAGATTTGAGGCTTTCCTAAAAAAGGTTGACGCAGAAGCACTGACTGTTGGATGTCCATCCAACGGCCGTCGTGCTTCTTCAATCTCTGCTCTTCCTGCTCCAATCGCTTAAACAAGCGCCGGTGGGACTTCCTGCTCCCTCCTCCTCGCGGCCGGCTGTGCTGCCGCGCAGGCCTCACCGCCCAACCGTACTCCCATCGCTGGCCTAGCCATCCCTCTACTCGCCCACACCTGCTGTTATTCTCCGTCGACGGCAGACGAACCAGAAAACCCTCGTACAGTCGTACTCCACTCCGCGTGGGAAACAACTGCCGAGTCTTCCCTGCCTCCGTGTCGTCCCCTTCCTAGGCCTCGCCGTCGTCCATCGCCCTGGTGCTCTCGGCGCGGCGTGGTCAACGTGGTCAAGGAACGACTTCCATCGGACGTGGACTGTACGTGGAGAGGCTGACAGATGGGTCCACGGCCGCAGCAAGGAAGTGCCTCCTTATTACGCAGAAAATAATGATTCCTCCACCTGACAGCTAGGACCCACCGGACGGGCCACTGTATTTCGCAAAAAAACGTTTCCCCCTGACTGCTGGGACCCACCAGCTACATCTTCGCACGCAAGGAAGTGCGTCCGGGCAAAAAAAAATGACTCGCCCCCTGACTACTGGGACCCACCAGCTACATCTTCGCAGACAAGGAAGTGCCTGACAGTCGGGACCCACCTGGTCGAAGCATACATAGCGTTGTCATTCTGGTCGCGAACGTGTACGTACATACTGGTCGATGTAGAGGCGCGCACGTGTCGTAGTAGAGGCACGCACGTAGCATGTACATGTACGTACAGCAGCCAGGGTGCAAGAAAATACGGCCACGTATGTGTACATACGGGCGGGGTCTCGAACGCCTACTCGCGCATACGTACGGCCAGGGCTGGTGTACATTGCTAGGTCAGAACGGAGAAACAGCGTCATCGTCGTGTTCATGGGGAGGCAACGGAATGCGTCGTGTTCATGGGGAGGCAACGGAATGCGTGGGAGCCAACCGGCTGGGTCGGAACGGAATGTGTGGTCGTGTTCATCGGGAGGGCTTGAACGGAACAGGCGATGGAAACGAGGCCTAGCGTACCGCACAACGGAGGAAACGAACCTCCTACGTTCGGAACGGGGTCCTTTTGATCGGGAGGGGTCTGGCATAGCGCAAAACGGAGGAAACGGACCTCCTACGGTCGAAACGGGGGTCCTGTTGATCGGGAGGGGTGTGGCATACCGCAAATCAAACGAAACGGACTTGTGTTGGAGCGCTACGGTCGAAATGGGGGTCCTGTTCATTAGGAGGGGTGTGGCGTACCGCAAAACGGGACTCCACGGGATACTGTTCATCTCCACCATCGACCCCCTCCAGCCTCCACGAGCTACTGTTCATCCACCGTCGACCTCCTCTAGCCTCCACCTGCGACTGTTCATCCACGGGCTCCTGTTCATCCAGCCTCCATGGCGCGCTACTCCACCGGCTACTGTTCAACCAGCCCTCTCCACGGGCTCCTGTTCAACCACCCCTCCATGGGCTACAGTTCATCCTGCCCTCCACCGTCTACTGTTCATCCTTCCCTCCACGGGGTGGTCTTGTTCATCCAGCCCTCCATGGGGTCCTGTTCATCCAGCCCCAACCGGCTCGATCGATCGGGGTCCTGTTCATCCACCCCCACTGGGAACTGTTCATCCAACCCCCCCCCCCCGCAACGCTCACTGTTCATCCAGAGGCAGCATCGATTGGCTTCAGTTAGCAGCAGTAGCGAAGGAATCGCTCGATCGGGTTCAGTTAACAGCCATCGATCGATCACTCGGGTTTAGTAACGCGTAGCCTGCAGTGCAATCGCTCGGGTTCAGTTAGAGCCCAACGCCTCGCTCGGGTTCAGTTAGAGCCAACGCCTCGCACACACGCGCGTACGTGTACGAGAGAAACGCGCATCGCTCGGCCCCCGACCTCCCACCGTAACCGGGAACTCCCTGAAATTTTCCTCCCCCTCGCTTCTACCACGGTTTTTTCTGTCATGGACGGCCCAAAGAATGTCATGCAGCTGCGTCTCCGTCCCGCCCAGGACGAAAAGCCCATTTTCTGTCGTGATTTTTTGTCATAGAAGTAGGAGCCCACCACATCTATGATGATACCGGGTTTTGTCACAATTATCGTCATAGAAGTGTCATATGTATGACAGAAAAAAAATTCGTTCGGCCCAAAATGTCACGGATGTGTCTTTTTTTTGTAGTGGAGAAGGCATCCCCTCTTTCCGTCTTTGTCTATCGGTAACTTTACTTGAGGTTATATTTTTATTCACCACATGATATGTGTTTTGCTTGGAGCATCTTATATGATTTGAGTATTTTCTTTTTAGTTTGCCATAATCATCCTTGTTGTACACACCTTTTGAGAGAGACACGCATGAATCGTGATTTATTAGAATGCTCTATGTGCTCCACTTATATTTTTTGAGCTAGGAAAATTTGCTCTAGTGCTTCACTTATATCTTTTTAGAGCACAATGGTGGTTTTATTTTATAGAAATTGATGAACTCTCATACTTCACTTATATTATTTTGAGATTCTCTAAAAAACATGGTAATTTGCTTTGGTTATAAAATTAGTCCTAATATGAAAGGCATCCAATAGGGATATAATAGAAACTTTCATATAAAATGCATTGAATACTATGAGAAGTTTGATTCCTTATGATTGTTTTGAGATATGAAGATGGTGATATTAGAGTCGTGCTAGTAAGTAGTTGTGATTTTGAGAAATACTTGTGTTAAGGTTTGTGAGTCCCGTAGCAAGCACGTATGGTGAACCGTTATGTAATGAAGTTGGAGCATGAGATGTTTTTTGATTGTCTTCCTTATGAGTGGCAGTCGGGGACGAGCGATGGTCTTTTCCTACCAATCTATCCCCTAGAAGCATGCGCGTAGTACTTTGTGTTGATGACTAATAGATTTTTGCAATAAGTATGTGAGTTCTATATGACTAATGTTGAGTCCATGGATTACACCCACTCTCATCTTTCCGCCATTGCTAGCCTCTCTAGTACCGCACAACTTTCGCCGGTACCATAAACCCACCACACATCCTTCCTCAAAACAGCCACCATACCTACCTATTATGGCATTTCCATAGCCATTCTGAGATATATTGCCATGCAACTTTCCGCCGTTCCGTTTATTATGACACGCACCATCATTGTCATATTGCATTGCATGATCATGTAGTTGACATCGTATTTTTGGCAAAGCCACCGTTCATCATTTTTTATACATGTTACTCTTGATTCATTGTACATCCCAGAACACCGCCGGAGGCATTCACATAGAGTCATATTTTTGTTCTATTCTTGAGTTGTAAGTAAATAGAAGTGTGATGATTTTCATTATTAGGGCATTGTCCCATGTGAGGAAATAAAAAAAAGAGAAAGGCCAAATAGAAAAGAAGAGAAGGCCCAAAAAATGAGAGAAAAAGAGAGAAGGGACAATGTTACTATCCTTTTTGCCACACTTGTGCTTCAAAGTAGCACCATGATCTTCAGGATAGAGAGTCTCCTATGATATCACTTTCATATGCTAGTGGGAATTTTCCATTATAGATCTTGGCTTGTATATTCAATGATGGGCTTCCTCAAACGCCCTAGGTCTTCGTGAGCAAGCAAGTTGGATGCACACCAACTTAGTTTTCTTTTTGAGCTTTCATAAACTTATAGCTCTAGTGCATCCGTTGCATGGCAATCCCTACTCACTCACATTGATATCTATTAATGGGTATCTCCATAGCCCGTTGATACGCCTAGTTGATGTGAGACTATCTCCTTCTTTTTGTCTTCTCCACAACCACAGTCTATTCCACCTATAATGCTATGTCCATGGCTCACACTCATGTATTGTGTGAAAGTTGAAAAGGTTTGAGAATGTCAAAAGTATGAAACAATCGCTTGGCTTGTCATCGGGGTTGTGCGTGATTTGAATATTTTGTGTGATGAAGATGGAGCATAGCCAGACTATATGATTTTGTAGGGATAAGCTTTCTTTGGCCATGTTATTTTGAGAAGACATAATTATTTTGTTAGTATGCTTGAAGTATTATTGTTTTTATGTCAATATTAAACTTTTGTTTTTAATATTACAGATCTGAACATTCATGCCACAATAAAGAGAATTACATGGATAAATATGTTAGGTAGCATTCCACATCTAAAATTATATTTTTATCATTTACCTACTCGAGGATGAGCAGGAATTAAGCTTGGGGATGCTTGATACGTCTCCAATGTATCAATAATTTTTTATTGTTCCATGCTATCATATTATCTATTGTGGATGTTGTATATGCATTAATATGCTATTTTATATGATTTTTGGGACTAGCCTATTAACCTAGAGCCCAATGCCAGTTTTTGTTTTTTTCCCTTGTTTTAGAGTTTCGCAGAAAAGGAATACCAAATGGAATAAAACTTTTGCCATGATTTTTCTTGAACTAGAAGACATCCAGGAGACTTGGAGTACAAGTTAGAGGAGCCTCGAGGCGGCCACAAGGGTGGAGGGCGCGCCCCCGACCTTGTGGGCCCCTCACAACTCCCCTGACCTAATTCTTCCGCATATATGTACTCGTATACCCCAAAAACATCTAGGGGAGCCACAAAACCACTTTTCCACCGCCGCAATCTTCTGTACCCATGAGATCCCATCTTGGGGCTTTTTCCGGCATCCTGCCGGAGGGGGAATCGATCACGGAGGGCTTCTACATCAACACCATTGCCTCTCCGATGAAGCGTGAGTAGTTTACTTTAGACCTACGGGGCCATAGCTAGTAGCTAGATGGCTTCTTCTCTCTCTCTGTTTGATCCTCAATACAAAGTTCTCCTCGATGTTCTTGGAGATCTATTCGATGTAATACTTTTCGCGGTGTTGATACGTCTCCAACGTATCTATAATTTATGATTGTTCGATGCTATTATATTATCTGTTTTGGATGTTAATGGGCTTTATTTTACACTTTTATATTATTTTTGGGACTAACCTATTAACCGAAGGCCCAGCCCAAATTGCTGTTTTTTTGCCTATTTCAGTGTTTCGTAGAAAAGGAATATCAAATGGAGTCCAAACGGAATGAAACCTTCGGGAATGTGATTTTTGGAACAAGCGTGATCCAGAGGACTTGGAGTGGACGTCAAGCAATCAACGAGGCGGCCACGAGGCAGGGGGCGCGCCCTCCCCCTCGTGGGCCCCTCGTAGCTCCACCGACCTACTTCTTCCTCCTATATATGTTCACATACCCCGCAAACATCCAGGAGCACAACGAAACCCTATTTCCACCGCCGCAACCTTCTGTACCCAAGAGATCCCATCTTGGGGCCTTTTCTGGAGCTTCGCCGGAGGGGGCATTGATCACGGAGGGCCTCTACATCAACTCCATGGCCCCTCCGATGATGTGTGAGTAGTTTACTTTAGACCTTCGGGTCCATAGCTAGTAGCTAGATGGCTTCTTCTCTCTCTTTGGATCTCAATACAAAGTTCTCCTCGATTCTCTTGGAGATCTATTCGATGTAATCTTCTTTTGCAGTGTGTTTGTCGAGATCTGATGAATTGTGGGTTTATGATCAAGTTTATCTATGATCAATATTTGAATCTTCTCTGAATTCTTTTATGTATGATTGGTTTATGTTTGCAAGTCTCTTCGAATTATTAGTTTGGTTTGGCCTACTAGATTGATCTTTCTTGCAATGGGAGAAGTGCTTAGCTTTGGGTTCAATCTTGCGGTGCTCGATCCCAGTGACAGAAAGGGAAACGACACGTATTGTATTGTTTCCATCGAGGATAAAAAGATGGGGTTTACATCATATTGCATGAGTTTATCCCTCTACATCATGTCATCTTGCTTAAGGCGTTACTCTGTTCTTATGAACTTAATACTCTAGATGCATGCTGGATAGCGGTCGATGTGTGGAGTAATAGTAGTAGATGCAGGAAGGAGTCGGTCTACTTGTCACGGACATGATGCCTATATACATGATCATACCTAGATATTCTCATAATTATTCGCTATTCTATCAATTGCTCGACAACAATTTGTTCACCCACCGTAATACTTATGCTATCTTGAGAGAAGCCACTAGTGAAATCTATGGCCCCCGGGTCTATTTTCCATCATACAAGTTTCTAATCTATTTTATTTTGCAATCTTTACTTTCAATCTATATCATAAAAATACCAAAAAATACTTATCTTATTATTATCATCTCTATCAGATCTCACTCTTGCAAGTGGCCGTGAAGGGATTGACAACCCCTTTATCGCATTGGTTGCGAGGTTCTTATTTGTTTGTGTAGGTACGAGGTGACTCGCGCGTGGTCTCCTACTGGATTGATAGCTTGGTTCTAAAAAACTAAGGGAAATACTTACGCTGCTTTACTGCACCACCCTTTCCTCTTCAAGGGAAAACCAATGCAGTGCTCAAGAGGTAGCAGGTGTGTTTGCCGAGATCCGTTGAATTGTGGATTTATGATCAGCTTATCTATGAATATTATTTGAATCTCCACTGAATTCTTATATGCATGATTTGATATCTTTGCAAGTCTCCTCGAACTATCGTTTTGGTTTGGCCAACTAGATTGGTTTTTCTTGTAATGGGAGAAGTGCTTAGCTTTGGGTTCATTCTTGCGATGTCCTTTCCCAGTGACAGTAGGGGCAGCAAGGCATGTATTGTATTGTTGCCATCGAGGATAAAAAGATGGTTTTTTTTACTAGGAACAGTAGGAGTACTTCCTACTGTGTATATGTATTAAAGTAAAGTAGTAACACTATACATGTTAGTTACAATCCATCCCCCTTTGGGGGAGGTATGAATAGGATTTATTTACAAGGTGGCTAGAACAAGGGGAATGTATGTTTGTGTTCCTCCGTAACCCTATAAAAAGATGGGGTTTTCATCATATTGCTTGAGTTAATTCCTCTACATCATGTTATGTTGCTTAAGGGGTTATTCTGTTCTTTATGAACTTAATACTCTAGATGCATGCTGGATAGCGGTTGATGTGTGGAGTAATAGTAGTAGATGCAGAATCGTTTCGGTCTACTTGACACGGATGTGATGCCTATATTCATGATCATTGCCTTAGATATCGTCATAACTTTGCACTTTTCTATCAATTGCTCGGCAATAATTTGTTCATCCACCATAATAATTTCTATCTTGAGAGAAGCCTCTAGTGAAACCTGTGGCCCCCTGGTCTATTTTCCATCATACAAGTTTCTGATCTACACTTTTAGTTTCCGATTTACTTTCTTTGCAATCTTTTACTTTCCATTCCATAAGCCAAAAATACCAAAAATATTACTTTATCGTTTATCCATCTCTATCAGATCTCACTATGTGAATAACCGTGAAGGGATCGACAACCCCTTTGTCGCGTTGGTTGCAAGTTAGTGTTTGTTTGTGCAGGTATTTGGTGGCTTGTTGCGTAGTCTCCTACTGGATTGATACCTTGGTTCTCAAAACTGAGGGAAATACTTACGCTCCTTTGCTGCATCACCCTTTCCTCTTCAAGGGAAAAACCAACGCAAGCTCAAGAGGTAGCACGTCGCCGCATTGTCATTTGTCAATCGTTCGCTCCCCAATGGCAACCACACAAATGATCGTCGCCATGTCTAGTACCCATGTCTTATCGTCCCCCTTGTAGTTTCTCACATTTCCCCTTTTCCTCTTCATCTTCACGTGCTTCAGTGTTTTCTTTTTCCACTCACAATTGCTCAATATCACTCGCCCATCGGCGGCTGCATTTCACCTTCCTGTCATGCCCCTATCTTTGAGGTACATTGTTCGACCGCCTTTGCCACGAGCTCGGCTCCCTGCACTGCCACCTATGCCTTCGTCGCCCGAGAGTCTCTACCCTACACGAACTACCTCCGTCGCCAGCTCGGCTCTCCCACGCCGCCACATATCGTATCTTATGCTCCATGTCTCGGTGCTCGGGCGAGACTCCTATGCCAGCAAGCCATAAGGGGAAGGGAGGAGGCATGGCGGGGAGGATGCCGAACACCCCCCACCACTACAAAAAAAATACACTTCCGTGATGATACGTGTTTGTCACAGTAGGTCATGTTTTCTGTCATGCATGTACATCCATGACAAATTTATGACAGAATCAAGATAGTCATACCTGTGCTATCGTAGAAGTGTTCCATGACATTACCAAAATTATCATCACGGAAGTGTCCACTTCCATGATGATAAATCGTGCGTTGATACATCTCCAACGTATCTATAATTTTTGATTGCTCCATGCTATATTATCTACTGTTTTGGACATTATTGGGCTTTATTATCCACTTTTATATTATTTTTGGGACTAACCTATTAACCGGATACCCAACCCAGAATTGATGTTTTTTGCCTGTTTTAGGGTTTCGAAGAAAAGGAATATCATACAGAGTCCAAACGGAATGAAACCCTCGTGAACGTGATTTTCTCAACGAACAAGACCCAGGAGACTTGGAACCTACGTCAAGACACAAAAGAGGAGGCCACGAGGTAGGGGGGCGCGCCCTCCACCCTCGTGGCCCCCCTGTTGCTCCACCGACATACTCCTTCCTCCACCTACGTACCCCCAAACGATCAGATACGGAGCCAAAACCCTAATTCCACCGCCGCAACTTTCTGTATCCACGAGATCCCATCTTGGGGCCTATTCCAGAGCTCCGCCGGAGGGTGCATCGATCACGGAGGGCTTCTACATCAACACCATAGCCCCTCCGATGAAGTGTGAGTAGTTTACCTCAGACCTACGGGTCCATAGTTAGTAGCTAGATGGCTTCTTATCTCTTTTTGGATCTCAATACAATGTTCTCCCCTCTCTTGTGGAGATCTATTCAATGTAATCTTCCTTTTGCGGTGTGTTTGTTGAGACCGATGAATTGTGGGTTTATGATCAAGTCTATCTATGAAAAATATTTGAATCTTCTCTGAATTCTTTTATGTATGATTGGTTATCTTTGCAAGTCTCTTCGAATTATCAGTTTGGTTTGGCCTACTAGATTGATCTTTCTTGCAATGGGAGAAGTGTTTAGCTTTGGGTTCAATCTTGCAGTGTCCTTTCCCAGTGATAGTAGGGGCAGCAAGGCACGTATTGTATTGTTGCCATCGAGGATAACAAGATGGGGTTTTCATCATATTGCATGAGTTTATCCCTCTACATCATGTCATCTTGCTTAAGGTGTTACTCTGTTTTCATTAACTTAATACTCTAGATGCATGCTGGATAGCGGTCGATGAGTGGAGTAATAGTAGTAGATGCAGGCAGGAGTCGGTCTACTTGTCTCGGACGTGATGCCTATATACATGATCATACCTAGATATTCTCATAACTATGCTCAATTCTGTCAATTGCTCAACAGTAATTTGTTCACCCACCGTAGAATACTTATGCTCTCGAGAGAAGCCACTAGTGAAACCTATGCCCCTCGGGTCTATCTTCATCATATTAATCTACCAATACTTAGTTATTTCCTTTTGCTTTTACTTTGCATCTTTATTATAAAAATACCAAAAATATAATCTTATCATATCTATCGGATCTCACTCTCGTAAGTGGCCGTGTATTGATTGACAACCCCTTAACACGTTGGTTGCGAGGATTTATTTGTTTTGTGCAGGTACGAGGGACTCGCGCGTACCCTCCTACTGGATTGATACCTTGGTTCTCAAAAACCGAGGGAAATACTTACGCTACTTTGCTGCATCATCCCTTCCTCTTCGGGGAAAACCAATGCAGTGCTCAAGAGGCAGCAAGAAGGATTTCTGGCGCCGTTGCCGGGGAGGTCTACGCAAAAGTCAACATACCAAGTACCCATCGCATACCCTTATCTGCCGCATTACATTATTTGCCATTTCCCTCTCATTTTCCTCTCCCCCACTTCACCCTTGCTGTTTTATTTGCCCTCTCTCTCTATCCTCCTTCTCTTTCCCGTTTGCCTATTTTTGCCCGCTTACTTTTTGTTTGCTTGTGTGTTAGTTCGTTTGCTTGTCACGATGGCTCAAGATAACACTAAATTGTGTGACTTCACCAATACCAACAACAATTATTTTATTAGCACTCCGATTGCTCCTCTTACCGATGCTGAATCTTGTGAAATTAATACTGCTTTGCTGAATCTTGTCATGAAAGATCTGTTTTTCCGGCCTTCCTAGTGAAGATGCCGCTACCCATCTTAATAGCTTCGTTGATTTGTGTGATATGCAAAAGAAGAAAGATGTGGATAATGATATTTTTAAATTGAAGCTATTTCCTTTTTCGCCTAGAGATCGTGCTAAAGCTTGGTTTTCGTCTTTGCCTAAAAATAGTATTGATTCATGGAATAAGTGCAAAGATGCTTTTATCTCTAAGTATTTTCCTCCCGCTAAGATCATCTCTCTTAGAAACGATATTATGAATTTTAAGCAACTTGATCATGAACATGTTGCACAAGCTTGGGAGAGAATGAAATTAATGATACCTAATTGCCCTACTCATGGTTTGAATTTGTGGATGATTATACAAAATTTTTATGCCGGATTGAATTTTGCTTCTAGAAATCTTTTAGATTCGGCCACGGGAGGCACTTTTATGGAAATCACTTTAGGAGAAAAGCTACTAAACTCCTAAATAATATTATGGTTAATTATTCTCAATGGCATACTGAAAGATCTACTAATAAAAAGGTGCATGCGATAGAAGGAATTAATGTTTTGAGTGGAAAGATGGATGAACTTATGTAATTATTTGCTAGTAAGAGTGTTTTTTGTCTACCTTGATTGAGAATAATAATGAATCTATGGATGTGAATTTTGTTGGTAGGAACAATTTTGGTAACAACGCGTATAGAGGAAATTTCAATCCTAGGCCTTATCCTAGTAATCCCTCTAATAATTATGGTAATTCCTACAACAATTCTTATGGAAATTATAAGAAGATGCCCTCTGATTTTGAATCTAATATTAAAGAATTTATTACTTTGCCAAAGAATTTCAATGCTATGATTGAAGAAAAATTGCTTAAGATTGATGATTTGGCTAGGAACGTTGATAGAATTGCTCTTGATGTTGATTCTTTGAAACTTAGATCTATTCCACCTAAGCATGATATCAATGAGTCCCTCAAAGCCATGAGAATTTCCATTGATGAGTGCAAAGAAAGAACCACTAGGATGCGTGCTAAGAAAGATGCCTTTATAAGAGTGTGTTCTTCTAGTTGCTATGAAAATAAAGATGAAGATCTAAAAGTTACTGACATGTCCCCTATTAAATCTTTGTTTTGCAATATGAATCTTGATAATGTTGGGACTGAATATGATCCACCTTTACCTAGAAGGCGTTCCAAGAATTCGGAGTTTTTAGATCTTGATGCTAAAATTGATAAAAGTAGGATTGAAGAAATTAAAACCCTAGATGTTGCTAAACCCACTATCTTGGATTTCAAGGAATTTAATTATGAAAATTGCTCTTTGACTGATTGTATTTCCTTGTTACAATTCGTGCTAAATTCTCCTCACGCTTATAGTCAAAATAAAGCGTTCACTAAAGATATCGTTGATGCCTTGATGCAATCTTATGAAGAAAAACTTGAATTGGAAGTTTCTATCCATAGAAAACTTTATGATGAGTGGGAACAAACTATTAAAATTAAAATTAAAGATCATGAATGCTATGCTTTATGCGATTTGGGTGCTAGTGTTTCCACGATTCCAAAAACTTTGTGTGATTTGTTAGGTTTCCGTGATTTTGATGATTGCTCCCTAAACTTGCACCTTGCGGATTCCACTATTAAGAAACCTATGGGAAGAATTAATGATGTTCTTATTGTTGCAAATAGGAATAATGTGCCCGTACATTTTATTGTTCTTGACATAGATTGCAATCCTTCATGTCCTATTATTCTTGGTAGACCTTTCCTTAGAACGATTGGTGCAATTATTGATATGAAGGAAGGAAATATTAGATTCCAATTTCCGTTAAGGAAAGACATGGAACACTTTCCTAGAAATAAAATTAAATTACCTTATTAATCTATTATGATAGCCACTTATGGATTGCCTACCAAAGATGGCAATACCTAGATCTATCCTTGCTTGTTATGCCTAGCTAGGGGCGTTAAACGATAGCGCTTGTTGGGAGGCAACCCAATTTTGTTTTTATTCCTTGCTTTTTGCTCCTCTTTATTAATAAATAATTTATCTAGCCTCTGTTTTGGTTGTGTTTTTTTGTGTTTAATTAGTGTTTGTGCCAAGTAGAACCGTTGGGAAGACTCGGGGAAAGTCTTGTTAAACTTGCTGTAAAAACAGAAACTTTAGTGCTCACGAGAACTGCTGTTATTTTTATTTGGAAAGTGATATTTAGTTAATTCTTTTTGAAGATGATTAATAGATAAATTCCTCACGTCCAGAAATTTATTTTAGAATTTTTGGGGTTCCATATCTTGCTCTAGCTACAGATTACTACAGACTGTTCTGTTTTTGGCAGATTCTGTTTTTCGTGTGTTGTTTGCTTATTTTGATGAATCTATGGCTAGTAAAATAGTTTATAAACCATATAGAAGTTTTAATACAGTAGGTTTAACACCAATATAAATAAAGAATGAGTTCATTACAGTATCTTGAAGTGGTCTTTTCTTTTCTTTCGCTAACGGAGCTCACGAGATTTTCTACTTTGAGTTTTGTGTTGTGAAGTTTTCAAGTTTTGGGTAAAGATTTGATGGATTATGGAACAAGGAGTGGCAAGAGCCTAAGCTTGGGGATGAGCATGGCACCCCCAAGATAATCTAAGGACACCTAAAAGCCGAAGCACGGGGATGCCCCGGAAGGCATCCCCTCTTTCGTCTACTTCTATCGGTAACTTTACTTGGAGCTATATTTTTATTCACCACATGATATATGTTTTGCTTGGAGCGTCTTGTATTATTTGAGTCTTTGCTTTTTAGTTTACCACAATCATCCTTGCTGTACACACCTTTTGAGAGAGCCATACATGACTTGGAATTTGTTAGAATACTGTATGTGCTTCGCTTATATCTTTTGAGTTATATAGTTTTGCTCTAGTACTTCACTTATATCTTTTAGAGCACGGTGGTGGATTTGTTTTATAGAAACTATTGATCTCTCATGCTTCACTTAGATTATTTTGAGAGTCTTAATAGCATGGTAATTTGCGTAAAATCCTAATATGCTAGGTATTCAAGATTAGTAAAATTTTCTTATGAGTGATTTGAATACTAAGAGAAGTTTGATGCTTGATGATTGTTTTGAGATATAGAGGTAATAATATCAAAGTCGTGCTAGTTGAGTAGTTGTGAAATTGAGAAATACTTGTGTTGAAGTTTGCAAGTCCCGTAGCATGCACGTATGGTAAATGTTATGTAACAAATTTGAAACATGAGGTGTTATTTGATTGTCTTCCTTATGAGTGGCGGTCGGGGACGAGCGATGGTCTTTTACTACCAATCTATCCCCCTACGAGCATGCGCGTAGTGCCGAGGTTTTTGATGACTTGATGATTTTTGCAATAAGTATGTGAGTTCTTTATGACTAATGTTGAGTCCATGGATTATACACACTCTCACCCTTCCATCCTTGCTAGCCTCTTCGGTACCGTGCATTGCCCTTTCTCACATTGGGAGTTGGCGCAAACTTCGCCGGTGCACCCAAACCCCGTGATATGATACGCTCTTTCACACATAAACTTCCTTATATCTTCCTCAAGACAGCCACCATACCTACCTATTATGGCATTTCCATAGCCATTCCGAGATATATTGCCATGCAACTTTCCACCATTCCGTTTATCATGACACATTCATCATTGTCATATTGCTTAGCATGATCATGTAGTTGACATAGTATTTGTGGCAAAGACACCGTTCATAATTCTTCCATACATGTCACTCTTGGTCCATTGCATATCCCGGTACACCGCCAGAGTTATTCATACAGAGTTATCTTTTGTTCTAGTATCGAGTTGTAATCATTGAGTTGTAAATAAATAGAAGTGTGATGATCGTCATTTTCTAGAGCATTGTCCCAAGTGAGGAATTATAAAAAAATGAGAGAAAAAGAGAGAAGGGACAATGTTACTATCCTTTGCCACACTTGTGCTTCAAAGTAGCACCTTAATCTTCATGATAGAGAGCCTCTTGTTTTGTCACTTTCATATACTAGTGGGAATTTTTAATTATAGAACTTTGCTTGTATATTCCAACAATGGGACTCCTCAAGTGCCCTAGGTCTTCGTGAGCAAGCAAGTTGGATGCACACCTACTTAGTTTCTTTTGTTGAGCTTTCATACATTTATAGCTCTAGTGCATCCGTTGCATGTCAATCCCTACTCCTTGCATTGACATCAATCGATGGGCATCTCCATAGCCCATTGATTAGCCTCGTTGATGTGAGACTTTCTCCTTTTTTGTCTTCTCCACATAAATCTCCTCATTATATTCTATTCCACCCATAGTGCTATGTCCATGGCTCGCGCTCATATATTGCGTGAGAGTTTATAAGTTTGAGATTACTAAAGTATGAAACAATTGCTTGGCTTGTCATCGGGGTTGTGCATGATGAGTGCATTCTTGTGTGACGAAAATGGAGCATGATTAAACTATATGATTTTGTAGGGATGAACTTTCTTTGGCCATGTTATTTTGAGAAGACATAATTGCTTAGTTAATATGCTTGAAGTATTATTATTTTTATGTCAATATGAACTTCTGTCCCGAATCTTTCGGATCTGAATATTCATGCCACAATTAAGAATAATTACATCAAAATTATGCCAAGTAGCACTCCGCATCAAATATTCTGTTTTTATCATTTACCTACTCGAGGACGAGCAGGAATTAAGCTTGGGGATGCTTGATACGTCTCCAATGTATCTATAATTTTTGATTGCTCCATGCTATATTATCTACTGTTTTGGACATTATTGGGCTTTATTATCCACTTTTATATTATTTTTGGGACTAACCTATTAACCGGAGGCCCAGCCCAGAATTGTTGTTTTTTGCCTGTTTTAGGGTTTCGAAGAAAAGGAATATCAAACGGAGTCCAAACGGAATGAAACCTTCGGGAACATGATTTTCTCAACGAACAAGACCCAGGAGACTTGGACCCTACGTCAAGACACAGAATAGGAGGCCACGAGGTAGGGGGGCGCGCCCTCCACCCTCGTGGGCCCCCTGTTGCTCTACCGACGTACTCCTTCCTCCTATATATACCTACGTACCCCCAAACGATCAGATACGGAGCCAAAACCCTAATTCCACCATCGCAACTTTCTGTATCCACGAGATCCCATCTTGGGGCCTGTTCCGGAGCTCCGCCGGAGTGGGCATCGATCACAGAGGGCTTCTACATCAACACCATAGCCCCTCCGATGAAGTGTGAGTAGTTTACCTCAGACCTACGGGTCCATAGTTAGTAGCTAGATGGCTTCTTCTCTCTTTTTGGATCTCAATACAATGTTCTCCCCCTCTCTTGTGGAGATCTATCCGATGTAATCTTCTTTTTGCGGTGTGTTTGTTGAGACCGATGAATTGTGGGTTTATGATCAAGTCTATCTATGAACAATATTTGAATCTTCTCTGAATTCTTTTATGTATGATTGGTTATCTTTGCAAGTCTCTTCGAATTATCAGTTTGGTTTGGCCTACTAGATCGATCTTTCTTGCAATGGGAGAAGTGCTTAGCTTTGGGTTCAATCTTGCGGTGTCCTTTCCCAGTGACAGTAGGGGCAGCAAGGCACGTATTGTATTGTTGCCATCGAGGATAACAAGATGGGGTTTTCATCATATTGCATGATTTTATCCCTCTACATCATGTCATCTTGCTTAAGGCGTTAATCTGTTTTCATTAACTTAATACTCTAGATGCATACTGGATAGCGGTCGATGAGTGGAGTAATAGTAGTAGATGCAGGCAGGAGTCGGTCTACTTGTCTCGGACGTGATGCCTATATACATGATCATACCTAGATATTCTCATAACTATGCTCAATTCTGTCAATTGCTCAACGGTAATTTGTTCACCCACCATAGAATACTTATGCTCTCGAGAGAAGCCACTAGTGAAACCTATGGCCCCCGGGTCTATCTTCATCATAGTAATCTACCAATACTTAGTTATTTCCTTTTGCTTTTACTTTGCTTTTATTTTACTTTGCATCTTTATCATAAAAATACCAAAAATATTATCTTATCATATCTATCAGATCTCACTCTCGTAAGTGGCCGTGTAGGGATTGACAACCCCTTAACGCGTTGGTTGCGAGGATTTATTTGTTTTGTGCAGGTACGAGGGACTCGCGCATAGCCTCCTACTGGATTGATACCTTGGTTCTCAAAAACTGAGGGAAATACTTACACTACTTTGCTGCATCATCCCTTCCTCTTCAGGGAAAACCAACGCAGTGCTCAAGAGGTAGCACACGTCATAGAAGTGCTTTCGTCAAGGGTGACCGACACGTGGCATCCACCGTAACAGAACATCGTTAACTATCAGGTCCGGTTTTGGATCTGATAACCCGTTAACAGCCCCGACCCATGGGGATTTTCCACGTGTAAAATCATCATTGGCTGGAGGAAACACGTGTCGGCTCACCGTTGGGACAGATGTCATCCACTCATTGGATCCAAAGCGCCTATGATACATCGATACGTGGCATGACCCAATAGAGGCCCATTCCTGTGAAAAGGCCGGTCCGTTTGACTTGTTCAAAAGGTGACGGGCCGGCCCACGTTAAGCCTATTAACGACATGTTTGCATATAGCCCATTTACAACCCGCTAACCCATGGCCCGTTTACGGCCTATCGAAATTAGGGCCAGTAGCGTCATCTGGGCCGTCAAATGTAATTCCAGCCCATTTTAACTTCCAGCCCATGTATGGCCCATGACGTCTTTTGGCCCATACCCTCGGCCCATTAACGGCCCGTGGTAAAACTGGCCGTAAAGAACAGTGTATCACTTTATACCCATTAACGGCCCATTATTCCGTTGGGCCGTTTCCAGCCCATGTTATCTTTTGGCCTTCTCAGGGCCCATTTATTCTTGGGCTCATTTCCAGTATTCGGTTACTTATGGCCCGTTACTGTCATTTTCTGCTTGTGGGCCAAATTCAGCCCGTGCTTACAGTCGGCCCGTTAATACGCTGGGCCATTTTCATAGCGTCATCAAATACGGCTGATTAACGTTGGCCCATTATGGTCGGCCCATGAACGGACGATTCCAACTCTAGCCCGTTTACTGCCATAAAGCAGTATCTTATTGGCCCATGTTTGGGCAATCGATCATACGGCATGTATAAGGCCCATTGATGATACGGCCCGTAGAAGGCCCATTGATGATACAGCCCGTAGAAGGCCCATTGTTTCTATGCCCCGTAGAAGGCCCATTGTTTCTATGACCCGTAGAAGGCCCAGTGTCACTACAGTAAATATGTAGCCCATGGTTATTGTGGCCTAGTTTTAAAAAACAGGTTATTGCGGCCACTAGCAAACCGCGGAAAAAGAACAGCACTGAGTACAAGCAAACAAATAAACAAGACAACAAGGAAATAAATAAGCAAGCAACTTACGCTAGGCTATCACGGCTATTACACATATTACATCCACTGGGCATCAAAGTTCGCCACCAGTGCAAATATAGGGAACAAAGCAGCATATCATATACACTGGTTGTCAAAGTTGGCGACCAGTGCAAATAAACGCCGCAGCAAAACAAGTCCAGAACTGAAACCACTTCAGAAGATCTCAATAAACAATATCCTGGGTACCCATAATGCGGGCAAGATGCTTAGCAAGCTTATGAACTTTCTCTTATTTGGCGCTTAAATCCTCCAGCGCTTGCTGTTGCACCAGAAAGTATGCATCTGAATTCTGCAGGGACTTCCTCAGTCCTTCAGCTTCCTGTCGCAACACATCTGATCAATGTCTTTCAACTTGAAGCTGAGACTCAAGAAGACGAACTGATTCCGGCAGCGAGTTCGAAGAGCTTGTGCCAGCAGTAGTGGCCAGTAACTCGAACACTACATCAAGACAAGACTTCTGGGTTCTCTCACTCTCGTCAAGGCAATTTTTATCAGCTTTCTTGGAGACCAATAGGGATGTCTCACTATCTTGAACCTTATCTGCATTACTTCCTTCACCATTGCATAACGGGGTATTGTTCTCCAATATTTTTTCCGCATTCTAAAAGAGAAACAAGCAGACATGTCACAGGTTTACCATGTTGTATATGAAACACATTTTGGTAAATCAGTTCAGTAGTAAAGTGCACAGGATAACATCATGAAACAAAACATATATCTATGTACCATGGTCACTTTATGGTCTATATCATTCTAGTTTTTGTTGCCAAATCAAGATAGAGACACAGTTCAAATAATATTTGTTCAAGACAAAGCAGAATAGATAGAATATAAGTGTGGGAAACTATAGAGACACTTGTGATGTGCATGACAAGAGAACATAACTGTTTATTAAATTGAAACTGAAATCAATATAGAGCAAGTTACAACAGCAAAGCAGTTAAAGAAACAAGTTTAAAACATGCCTTTTGCGCCATTGGAGTTTCAATTCCATCCTTCAAATTTGAAAATAGTTGGTCTGAGTAAATACAGTGATGCAAGAGCAAAGGAGTATGAACCATAGCTACAGAACCTGACCTGAGAACAATTCTTCTTCTCCTTTAAGCGTTGAGTTGAGATTCGGAGTGGTGGTCCTCGTGCTTTGGGCACTGCATTTCCCTTACTAACTGATCGTGGTTGGGTGCTCTATGGTGGAGACGGTGCTGTGTCATCTGGAACTGGGTTACTATCTGATGGGGTTGGGGTTAGAAGGGGTGTACCTGGTTCTCTGTCCAACTGGGTAGGGGTACCATCTGCGAGAGTCTGGGTTATGTGTGGTGGGGCTGGTTCTTGGGAAGTACAACCGTGGTTCTATCTGCATCAACTGGTAGCACTATCTTTTCTGAAGACCGTGTTGTTACTCCCTTAGATACTGCCATCACCCTCTCCAATTCAAATGGCTGATAAACAAGAAAAGTAATTGAATGTACAAACATTGTATGATAGACAGGTGCAATGTATAGTGGGGAATAAAAGAGGGCATGAAATAATTCACATTTATGTTTTCTAACCAAACAGGATAGCATGACACAATTTCACATATATGATGGCAAACTAAATAGGATAGCATGATACAATTTCACATTATGATGGCTAGCAAAAAAAGATGGAAAGACATAGTTCAAAATATGATGACTATGTAAACAGGATGACATGATATAACTATATAATGTGTTTATTAAATAGGTTGGCATGCCATAATTCACATACATGCCGCCTATGGAAACATGATAGCATGATATAATTCCCAGATAGAATGACATAAATCAACATATGATGACTGTAAACACTAAACAGGATAAGATGATATAACTATATGATGTCTTTATTAAATGGGTTGCCATGCCATAATTCAAATAGATGATGTGTATGTACTATGTAAACATGATGGCATGATATAATTCAAATATATGATTTATATAGTAAGCAAGTAAGCAGATGGCAATCCATATATGATGTAAAAACTAAGCAATGCAAGACAACATGCATGACATGGGTAATATAACCCTGCCAAGTTTGAGCATAGACCTCAGGGGGAAAATAGGACTGGTCATCAGTCTCTGAATCCTCCTCTGAGGAGCTCTCTGTAACCAGCAAGATGTCTGCTTCAGCAGGTAGCATTGTCTGCTCTGAATACCTTGTTTTCACTCCAGATACTTCCATCACCACTTCAAATGGCTGATGCATAGGAAGAGTAGTTGAATATACAAACGTTGTCGCCAAATGGAACACGTAATACAAAAAAATGATAGCATGATATAATTCACATACAAGATGATTGGCTAAACAACATGGCATTGCATAATTCACATATATAATGCCTTTGCAACAAGATATCATTGTATAATTCACATATATAATGTCTTGCAACAAGATGGCAATGCATAATTCACATATATGGTAATTAGACACTGAACAGGTGGCATTCACACAAAGCATGTCTAAACTAATCAAATAACATAGCAATGCGAGACACCATACGCACGATATGAGCAACATAACCCTGCCAAGTTAATTAGAGCATACACCTGGGGGGGAATAGGACTGGTCATCTGTCTCTGAATCCTCCTCTGAGGAGCTATCCGTAACCAGCGTGATATGCACTTCGTAAGATAGCATAGCCTGCTCTGAAGACCTTGTTTTCACTCCAGAATTTTCCATCACCGTGTCAAATGGCTGATGCACACGAAGAGTAGTTGAATGTACTAACATTGTTGACAAATGTAATACGTAATGAAAAAAAGGATGGCCTGATATAATTCACATATAAGATGACTGGCTAAGCAGGATGGCATTGCAAAATTCACATATATGATGCTTGACTAAACAAGATGGCATTGCATAATTCACATAAACGATGAATAAACTAAACAGATGGCATTCACACAAAGCATGTCTAAACTAAGCAGTTGACATATTTGATGTATAAAGTAAGCAATGCAAGGCACCATATGCATGATATAACCAACATCAGGATGCCAAGTTAGAGCAAAGACCTCTTGGGGTAAATAGGAGTGGTCTTCTGCTTCTGAATCCCCCTCAGAACATTTATCTTCCTCTTGATTACGATCCGAAATGGGTGGAGGGGGGCTGCCTTTGCGCCCACCATGGAGCGACATCTGCATGAAATTTTATTGCCATGCAAGGCTCGTCTCTTTTGCTCTACATGTTCAGTTCCATTGTGTACAATAACTGACGTGCATAGGAATAAAACATAGTGAGATTATGTAAGGAGTGCATGCAGAAATCCAGAGTGATGGTAGCAAACTGTGGATAAACCCAACACCAATGATAGCAGGCAGATAATAGCTTTAGTTAAAAAATACAAATAATGGCTCCTTTAATGTTTGTTTGCACCCAACATGAAACTCATAGTAGACACCCGAGATTAACTAGATGATAGACAAATAATACTGATTACTGCCCCAATATGTACCCCACGACCATTTAAAAACTCAAGTTTCAGCATAAGTTTGGACCTGACTCGGAGTCTAATAGGTGAACACGACGATAAAGTAGCATGTCATCATATTAAGCGATGCATAACATAAGCAGACACGGAAGAGTGCGACCTCTCTTGCGGACCCGTGTAGTCCTCAAGGTCATCTGCTCAGTTGATGATGGTAATGCAGTTGTCGTGGCTGCCGGTGGCAGGGAAGAAGATTTGAGGCGGCGAAAGACAGTCTGGAGAGCGGATCCCTGCTTTGGTGAACCCTTCCGTCGTTGGAGCAGCTGAGCTAGGGTGGAGCACAACACCGCAGGATCAGGACAAACCACACAAGGTTATCTTTGACACATATCTGTAATAGAAGTAATTGTGTAAGGGCTTGTTTGAATTTGAGGATTCTAACAATGCAGGGATAGGAAATAGACAGGAATATGATAGGAATGCACGTGCAAAACAGAGAATTTAAAAACAGAGGATTTCTGCCAATCTAGGTGTTTGGTTCACAAGAATTGGAAGATCACAGGATGCAAAGAAGCATGGTGAGATTAAGTCAAACCACAAGAAAATGTACGGTTATAATGCTATTATGCTACTATTTCTTACTCTTGTGCTTCATGAATATGAATTTGAAAAGGAGGACAAGTGGAAATTAAAATTCCTATGGTTTTTCTTTCAAGGAGACACTAAAGGAACAAATCCTATAGTTTTCCTTTGCTCCATTACTTTGCACCAAATTCATGAAAAGTAGTACCATACGAAACTTTCCAATTCCTATGTTTTTCATTCACTTTTCCTTTCAAGCACTGGCGATTCCAGTAGGCAGGCTTGAGCAAGGAAAAGCCTGCACTAAAAAATGTTTTTGTGCTACTTCTATTACTTTGGACCCAGGCCACTGCCCTACTAGCTCAACTCCCAAGGCCATCGACAAATGCACAACTCAAACGCACAGAGATAAATAATGATGGCGTTCAAGAGAGTCCATCACGGATAGCTAAGTTGCCTGGTACCTCACTGCTTGTCATATAGTAGGATAAAATGATCGTATTTCCCGTTACTCTGTGTGCTTAGTGGACAATATATATAACATGTAGAGTAAAAAAGATATGCAACAAGTGTACAACCTCTTTGGCGAAGCCATGTCGATCTCAGCATGATTGGGTTGGCCAGTGAGGATGCTCCGACTGACTTGGCTGTCGGAGGAGGGGAAGAAGATCTTAGGCATCTGGAGATGGAGCCCCAGGTACTGCTCCGCTGTGATGGAGGGTTTCGTTGTTGGAGCAGCTCTGGTGAGTTGTACGACGCCGAGGCTGAAGCAGGACAAGAGAGACAATGTTAACCTGAGTGGAATTCTAATAGCATATACAATAGATGATGTAAAATACATAACCACAAAGTGCTAGATGTATACATCAGCCACTCATCTCTGAACTTAACTATCGAAACTGAATTTAAGTGGGAAACTGAACTTAACTGTCGAAACTAAATTTTGCTATCGAGACTGAATTTTACTGTCGAAACTGAATGCACTAGAGGTGACGCTACACGTCAGTCGACTGACTTTTTCATCTCTGGTCAGTCGATTTTGCAGCCATTGGATATGAAATCGAGGGCCTACAGTTCATCTTCAACCTCCACCCCCTGAGCCGCCAGCCACCACCGGCCAAACAGCTGCCTCTGCCGCCCGCGGCCGGCGGTGCGCCGCCCCGCCCACCCCGAAAACACTCCCCACCGCCGGTCCGCCGCCGCCCCGGCCATCCCTGTAGCCTCCCCCGTGCCGAGCTTTTTCTCCGGCGATCCCCATGCCACCGCCCCACCACCGCCGGTGACCACCGCCCCCACCCTGAACCCTAAGATAGATAGTGGGGTACCTCTCTGGCGAGCCCCCCTCCCTGCTGCGGCTGGTTCTTCCTTAACTCCGGCGAGCCCCCCACCCCCTGAAAATTGACTGACCCAAAAGTCGATTCAGTCGACTGAAGTGTAGCTAAATCGGAGCAGCATCGCAAGCAAGAGCAAGAGCGAGAGCAGCAGCGCAAGCAAGAGCAAGAGCAAGAGCAGACCAGGCAGGGTGAGGGAGTCCTGGATTAGGGGGTCTCCGGACAGCCGGACTATATCCTTTGGCCAGACTGTTGGACTATGAAGATACAAGATTAAAGACTTCGTCCCATGTCCGGATGGGACTCTCCTTGGCGTGGAAGGCAATCTAGGCAATACGGATTTGTATATCTCCTCCCTTGTAACTGACCTTGTGTAACCCTAGCCCCCTCCGGTGTGTATATAAATCGGAGGGTTTAGTCCGTAGGACAACATAGAATCATACCATAGGCTAGCTTTTAGGGTTTAGCCTCTACAATCTCGTGGTAGATCAACTATTGTAATACTCACATCATCAAGAACAATCAAGCATGACGTAGGGTATTACCTCCATCAAGAGGGCCCGAACCTGGGTAAACATCGTTTCCCCTGCCTCCTGTTACCATCCGCCTTAGACGCACAGTTCGGGACCCCCTACCCGAGATCCGCCGGTTTTGACACCGACATTGGTGCTTTCATTGATAGTTCCACTTTGTCGTCACCGTAAGGCTTGATGGCTCCTTCAATCATCAATAGCGATGTGGTCTAGGGTGAGGTTTTCCTCCCTGGGCAGATCTTTGTATTCGGCGGTTTCGCACTGCAGGCTAATTCGCTTGGCATCTGGAGCAGATCGAGAGCTACGCCCCTGGCCATCAGGTCAGATTCGGAAACTTGAACTACACGGCCGGCATCCGCGGAGACTTGATCTTCGACGGATTCGAGCCCATGTCAGGTGTGCTGCACAGTTGCGAAGAGCATGACGTAACTCTGCCATCGGACAATGTTCGGGAGATCGCATCTGCAACTAATCCGGCATCAATCCGGAGCAAATCGTGCCATCCGAGAGCGGAGGGATAGACCCCGCCACGGAGGCCGCGCTCTCAGCGGCGATAGAGCCGGATGCTGACTTTACCCCTTACGAGAGCCGTGTCGCCGAACCACTGGATTCGTCTCCAGCCACGGACTCCGAGCCGCCTACATCCGTGCCCATCGAACCCGACTGGGCGCCGATCATGGAGTTCACCTCCGGGGATATCTTTCAGCACTCGCCTTTTGGCGATGTGCTAAATTCATTAAGGTCTCTCTCCCTATCAGGAGAACCTTGGCCGAATTATGTTCGGCTAGAATGGGATGCGAACAACGAAGAAATTCGCTGCCCACCCGCCATCTACTTGGTAGCCACTGTCGACGACTTAACCGACATGCTTAACTTCAACTCCGAAGACATCGACGGCATGAACGAAGATGCAGGAGACGAACAGGAACCAGCGCCCATAGGGCGCCGGACAACCACTTCATCACATGACATATACATGGTGGATACACCCAAAAAGGGCAATGGCGAAGAGACAATGAAGGATGCCCCCTCCAAACAACCCAAGCGCCCATGTCAGCGGCGCCGCTCTAAGTCCCGCCATAGCAAAAACAGCGATAATAGCGCAAGAGGAAATAACAGTCCAGTCGACTCTAGGAGAAACGATGACCGCACCGCCCCGGTGGCAGAGCACGATCAAGATGCAAATGGCAAACATAGTGCGGATCCGGCGTCCGAACACGGCGACACCACGGATAAACCTCATCAAACCCCATCTGGGGAGGAAAACAGTCAGGACGAAGATACACACATCATCCCGGAAACACACTTGGAGCAAGAGAACCTCCGCAGAAGGCTTATTGCCACAACGAGGAGCGTGAAGAAGCGGAAGCAAAGGCTTAGGGCTGCACAAGATACACTCAACAGCAGGTGGAACAAAGTGCTCGACAACGAAACAAAGTATGGCAGAAGTTACCACACAAATAGCTATCCAAAGCGCAAGCTATTACCTGAATTCGACGATGAGGCCTTAGAGCCCACACAGCCAAAAAATGATATGGCCAACCGGCCGGGTCCACCACCTAGTGACCGCCATAGAGCGGCTAACAAAGTCGCACATAAGTCAACACACGATCTACGTGAGAACTTGCGCCAAAAATCCGGCACGACCAGATCCATCTATGGATCTAGGAAGCGTGCTCCAGCACAAAATCAAAACCGAATATGACAACTGTCTGAACACCATGGCATATCTTAATACAGGGGTGCCGCACACCCCCAATGTTTCATCGATGAGGTGCTGGATCACGAATTCCCAAAAGGATTCAAACCAGTGAACATAGAGGCGTATGATGGGACCACAGACCCTGGGGTCTGGATCGAGGACTTTATCCTCCATATTCATATGGCTCATGGAGACGATCTCCATGCCATTAAATATTTGCCCCTCAAGCTTAAAGGGCCAGCTCGACACTGGCTAAAAAGCCTCCCCAAAAACTCAATTGGAAGTTGGGAGGAGCTCGAGGACGCTTTTCGGGCTAATTTTCAAGGGACTTATGTCCGACCTCCGGATGCAGACGATTTAAGTCATATAATCCAACAGTCCGGGGAGTTCGCCCGAAAGCTTTGGAACAACTTCCTCACCAAGAAGAACCAAATCGTCGACTGTCTGGACGCCGAAGCCTTAGCAGCTTTTAAACACAGTGTCCGAGACGAATGGCTCGCCAGACACCTCGACCAAGAAAAACCGAGAATAATGGCAGCCTAGCAAGCCTCATGACCCGCTTTTGCGCGGGCGAAGACAACTGGTTGGCCCGTAGCAGCACCAGTGACCCAAGCACATTCGAAGTCAGGGATGGCAATGGAAAACCATGACGCAACAAAAACAAGCGTCAAAACAAACAAGGCAGCCCAGATAATATGGCGGTAAACGCCGGATTCAGGGGCTCTCGACCAGGTCAGCGGAAAAAGCCCTTTAAAGGCAGCAGAGAAGGACCATCTGGCCTAAACAAGATTCTTGACAAGCTCTGTTAGATTCACGGCACCCTCGACAAACCTGCAAATCACACCCACAGAGAATGTTGGGTCTTCAAGCAGGCCGGTAAGCTAAACGCCGAACACAAAGGGGAAGAGACACCAAGCGAAGACGATGATGAACCTCGCCAGCAAAGCACCAGAGGACAAAAAAAGTTCCCACTAGAGGTTAAAACAGTAAATGTGATCCATGTGACGTAGAGGAGAAGCAAGCGTGCAATCCGAGACACACGCGTCATAGAGCCCGTCATCCCCAGGTTCAACCCCTGGTTGGCCTGCCCGATCACTTTTGATCATAGGGATCACGCGACAAGTATCCGGCACGAAGGACTGGCGGCCTTGGTGTTAGACCCAATAATAAACGGGTACCATTTCACAAGAGTCCTCATGGACGGCGGCAGTGATCTAAATCTGATATATCAAGACATAGTCCGCAAAATGGGGATTGACCCGACAAAAATAAGCCATAGTAATACTACCTTCAAGGGAGTAATACCAGGCCAAGAGGCCCGCTGTACGGGCTCACTACTGCTAGAGGTTGTATTCGGTTCTCCCGATAAGTTTCGAAGCGAAAGGTTAACTTTCCACATCGCTCCATTCCGAAGTGGTTATCAAGCACTACTCGGAAGAACGGCTTTCACTCGCTTTAATGCAATACCGGATTATGCTTTTCTCAAGCTTAAGATGCCCGGTCCACGTGGCATCATCATAGTTAGCAGAAACACCAAACGTTTCTTACATGCGGAAGAGGATGCGGCGGCTTTAACAGCCGCGAACTAGCCGACCTCACCAACCAGGAAAAAATGACAGGTCGTCAAGACCACGGACATGGTTAGACGAGTCCCGCGCTCCACCACATATACATGAGATTGGTTTGATGATCAAACCCCCATAAATGATACTAGGGGCTTCCCGCGCGTAATCAGGGCCAGCCCAGCTCAACTTGACTTCTCTTGAATTTTGATAGTTCATTGGTAATAACCAATTCTTTTTTTTCGGCATGGCAACTTTCACCTAAGTTCTTTCCTTTTACAGATGACAATCATGCTGCACCCGTCCAGGACACGACACAACGGAGACACAGACGCAGACGTGCACTAGGGACCCGCCCAAAGGTTTCTTTTTAGATTAAGACCCTGCGTAAACCTTTTTTACTGTCTCTTGTTGCTCACATCCTACGGATACTCCACATAACCGATAAGGATGCTGACATTATTGGCATGTGGCCACGTCAGGATATTGAACGTACCTGGACACATGGGGTTTATTATTAAGGGCATTGTTTGGCCCGGTATATGTTATAAAGACTGAACACCTTAGGGAGTGTTCGGCGCCGCGAGTTTGGCCCTATATGCATCAGCTCCAAATCATGTCTTTGGTCAAATGTTGGGTTTTCCCGGCTCCCACGTTTTGGTACCTTACGTTCCGTTATATCGGCTAAGGTAGCACTGGGAGAACTACTGTGATTGTGCCCTGGTTCATCCGGATGAGCACCTCAGTAGAGAAAGCCGAAAACTGACTATCATGATATAGCGAGAGACTGGTCAACCACTCGATGACTCAGTGGAATCTTCGGGATTCCTTCGCATTAACGAAGGGCCGTTTTCCGCTCATGTATGTACGCGCCCCGTATTCGGACGAGAGCAAAAGTACCAGGGGCTATATTGTAGCCCCACTGTCAAACTCCTATGGCTAAGTGAAAGTGTTAAAGCAATATAGTCCGATTGCCTCGTTCGCTATGCTACCACCTCCTTAATGGACCAAGACGTTGGATCAAGTGTGGATATGTGTTTTCTGCGAACACCCCCGCATTATATGCGTGGGGGCAGAAGCCGACAACTGCAAACTTTCAGGTTATATACATATATACATAAACGGCCGCACATGAGGCATCATAGTACTTTCGGGCAAAAGTATAAATACAGCCTTGATAACTCAATAAAACATTGTTTTTACAATGGAAGTACATGTCACTAGAACATAATATTCTTCGAGCACTGAGCCTCTATCGAATGAGCGCCTTCAAGAACTTCTTCAAAGTAGTGCTCGGCAGCCACTTGGCCTACGGCCGAACCCTGTGTCGCAACAGTGGTGGCCTCCATCTCCGCCCAGTATGTCTTGACACGGGAAAAGGCCATCCGCACACCCTCTATGCACGCCGATCTCTTCATAGCATCGATACGCATCATAGCACCAAGGAATTGTTGCACTAAACTAAAATAGCTATTCGGCCTTGGCCCTCCCGGCCACAGATGATCCACAACGGACCTCATGGCAAGTCCGGACAACCTATGGAGCTCGGCCCACTCGGCCATTCGCTCATTCAACAGCAGCGGACGGACTGGAGCATGAAAATGTGACCAGAACAGCTTTTCCACTTCGTGATCTTTCTGATCCTTGAAGTACTCGGCCGCATCTGCAGCACTTGCAGCCAAATCCACGTAGGCGTCCGCAGAACTCCACAGTCAGTCAAGCGGAGCATACTTCTGATCTCCGAATTTAGTCCGCAACAAGAAGGGCTTCCCAGACACAATATCTGCATCTTGATGCAGCTCCTCCTTCGTCGCTCTAATTTTGGAGCGAGCTTCCTTGGCAGCTACCAGGGCCTTCTCCAGGTCCGTCACCCTCGCTCGACTTTCTTCTTCAAGAAGCTGGTAACAATCATCGGCATCTTTTCACTCTACAGCCATTTTGGCCATTATTTCTTTGCTCTCGCAATGCGCGGCCTGTTCGGCCCTCAACTCTTCGGCCGCCTTTAGAGCGGCCGCATTGCTACTCCTTGCTTGTTCCTTGGCTCGGGCAAGCTCCGCCCGAAGGGTCTCCACGGTGGTAGCTCCATCTGCAGTCACAACATATTAAAGATACTGGCATCATGCTCCTCTTATTATGTGACGATCACCAGAGAAATCACTTACCCTGTGCCTTGTCAAGCCGCTGGTTGATAAGCATGATATCGGCATCGGCCGCATCAAGTTGCCTCTTTAGCTCGGTAAACCCATCAGTTCAGCTAGCCACCGGAGCCTCAGCCACCTGCACATAAAGGCAGTCGGGTTGTTACCTGGGAATATGATCCTCGGGTTGCCACCATTCGCGACGATAACCAGAGTCTCAGGGGCTACAATCTACATAGGGCACACCTAACGTGTGCGGCACTATCAAAAACATACACTATTTCACGTACCTCAAAGCCTTTCAGTAGACTCATAAAGGCTTCATGCAATCCGCTTTCAGCGGATGAAATCCTTGCAATTACCATACCCGTCAGCGTACGATGCGCTTCCGAGATGGCCGCTTGCCCCAGAAGATCCTTCAGTGCGTCTGACCGCACACTGTCGCTCTCCTTAGGAGTCGGATACTGGGGATTCCGGGTAGCCAAAGGGTTATCCTCTGGCCTTGGCAGATCCGGAGATACCCTCTGCGACAACACTTCAGGGTCGCCCGCCTCATGAGGCGGGGTGTCAGGGGGAGGCGTTTCGCTCTCCATCATCTCCGGAAGAAGATCCCCTGAAGACGAACTCTGCCAAGAAGGGCTATGATCCGGACTACAATTTACAAGCATCAGTTATTGTCTTCGGAAGTAAGGTAGGATATTTTCACTATTAAGTACTTTTCGATTACTTACAGCTCGGTAGAGGGCTGATCCCCACGCGGACATTGTGCGACAAGAATACCCTCCGAGGCAGGACCCTCTAGCGAAGATTTCTTCTCCCGTTTGTAAACCTTGGTTTCCGGATCTTCAGTGGTAGTCCTCTTCCTTCCCCGGGGAGAGAGAATGTCAGATTCTTCCCCCTGGTTATCCTCCCTCGTGGAGGCGCTCATTCCCCCGGTTGGAATGAGTAGCGAGTGAGGCCCGCTTTCGCCCTCTTTAATCCCCCCTTCATCTTCCTTTGAGGGCACTAGATAAGGCGCCGGCTCGAGCATCTTGTCCAGTACCGGATTGTCCAAACCCTCGGGAAGGGGGGCCGAACACCTGATCATCTTCGCCTTTGTTATCTAGTCCTGGTCAAAGAGCGACTCTTTAGAATGATGCCATGATAAATAGAAGGATGACAGGTTCGGCCATGGGATTACTTACTTGGGTAGCAGGGCGGTTGCAGCTCAAACCCATATCCTCGGAGGTGTCTGGACACTCTATTTGGGGTCCGAAGAATGATTTGTACATCTCCTTGAGCGTCATGCCGAGGAAGTGTTGAATAGCTCGCGGTCCTTCCGGGTTGAATTCCCACATACGGAGGGGCCGACGTTTGCAAGGCTGGACTCGACGAGCTAGCATAACTTGCATTACCATAACCAGACTGAAATCTCTCTCAAAGAGATCTCGGATACAGCTCTACAATATTGGCATGTACTTTGCTGGACCCTAGCTCAGCCCCCTACTGATCCATGACATCAGTTGCGATGGGGGGCCCGAGCGAAAGGTGGGGGCGGCTACCCACTTGGCACTTCGGGGAGCTGTGATGTAAAACCACTCCCGCTGCCACAATCTGGACACCTCTGGGAAAGAACCCTCTGGCCATGGAGCATCAACGATTTTTCTTATTAAGGCAATTCCGCCTCTGTGTGCCGCCCCTCGATCATCTTCGGCTTCACATCGAAGGTCTTGAGCCATAGGCCAAAGTGAGGGGTAATGCGGAGGAAGGCCTCACATACGACAATAAATGACGAGATGTGAAGAAGGGAATCCGGGGCCAGATCATGGAAATCCAGCCCGTAATAGAACATAACACCCCTACCAAAGGGATCCAGAGCGAGGCCTAGTCCTCGGAGGAAGTGGGAGATGAACACAACACTCTCGGTGGGTTCAGGAGTAGGGATGACCTGCCCTCGGGCAGGCAGCCTATGCGAAATTTCGGCGGTCAGATATCTGGCCTCTCTCAGCTTCTTGATGTCCTCCTCTGTGACAGAGGAGGGCATCCACCGACCTTGAAGGTTGGATCCGGACATAGTTGAAGGTCTGACGCGCCTGACCTGAGCTCTGGGTGTTAGAACTCGAGGCGGGGGAAGGATTCGATTGAGCACGAGAGGTAAAAAAGAAAAGGCCTCGTCCTCTTTATAAAGAGGGTGAATATCAAGCATCCTCCTCGTGGTCGTTTTGGGCTTGCCTAAGATCTAGGGGTCATACCAACAGGCACGGTTGGGTTACCCACATCCGTATTTATGAGAATCCCATAATAAGGGGGACATGATCTCTGCTTTGACAAGACGTGGCAGAAAAACCACCTCGCAATATGCACAGCGCTGGTTGAGAAAAACGGTTTAGATAAGGACCGGGCCGTGACGTGATGTTGCACTACCAAAGCGTGTCAGCAGATTAGATTTCTGGAAATATTATTCTCTCTACGGTGGGGTGTGGAACTTGTTTTATAGAATCGGACACTATCCTTGTGTTCAAAAATCTTCCATGAAGTATTTGGAGAAGAAGCCGCCTTGCAATGCCGAAGACAATACTGTGCGCCGGACTCATCGTCATTGAAGCCTGGTTCAGGGGCTACTGAGGGAGTCCTGGATTAGGGGGTCTCCAGACAGCCGGACTATATCCTTTGGCCGGACTGTTGGACTATGAAGATACAAGATTGAAGACTTCGTCCCGTGTTCAGATGTGACTCTCCTTGGCGTGGAAGGCAAGCTAGGCAATACAGATTTGTATATCTCCTCCCTTGTAACCGACCTTGTGTAACCCTAGCCCCCTCCGGTGTGTATATAAACCAGGGGGTTTAGTCCGTAGGACAACATACAATCATACCATAGGCTAGCTTTTAGGGTTTAGCCTCTACGATCTCGTGGTAGATCAACTCTTGTAATACTCACATCATCAAGAACAATCAAGCAGGACGTAGGGTATTACCTCCATCAAGAGGGCCCGAACCTGGGTAAACATCGTGTCCCCTGCCTCCTGTTACCATCCGCCTTAGACTCACAGTTCGGGACCCCCTACCGGAGATCCGCCGGTTTTGACACCGACACAGGGGACCGAGAGCAAGAGCAGAGCAGCAGCGCGAGTGAGAGCTAAAGTAGCAGCAGCTCCTACCGATGTGGCCGCTGCCGTCGAGGGAGCGACGCCATGGAGGAAGTGGCCGGTGATGCCGCCGTGGATGGAGCTACACCGTGTCGGCTCCGGACCGAGCGCCGGGAGCACCGTGAGATCGAATCGAGAAGAAAATGCGGCGAATAGTGTGCAACCTCTTTGGTGGCGCTGATTAGGCCGCAGCTTCATGTGAGGAAACGGTGATGATGATGCTCTTCCGGTGGTGCAGGCGAAGACGGTGGTGTGGGAATGGAGGTGGCGCGAAAGACAAGGGGAACATCGAGGCAGCTCCTTGGAGGTGGAGGACGGGGTTGCTGAACCGGCTGGACGACCAGATCGACGATGGATCCTCATTCGGTACGGTGGATGAGGGACGTCGAGGTGTTGCTGTGGACGACGTCGTCAGGGAAGAGGCTCCGGCTGGGTGGCGGATGGAGGAGGGTGTGGGGTTTCGCGGGTTTTCCCGGCCTCGGTGTACGAATGGGTGGGCAGATGGGATGGGAGTGGGGAACCATGGCTTAAGGACGCGCTTGTCTGAAATGTGGGGTATGTTATGAAAGTACCCCCACCGATTTGAGGCGGTTCTTTCAGTTCAGGGGTATCACGGGCATTTCGCATGTTGGAATTTCACAAGAGGTGGGAGTTTTCGTGCGCGTTGTAATTTTGGAATAGCAAGGCGCGGATTGAGATGGAGGGAGTTGTCAGTGCACAACAAGACAAAGATATATCTTAAATATTTCAGGCTAACAAGGCGCGGGTTGAAATTTCCGGACAAGCCTAACATGTACTGTACCAAATCAATTCGCACTACAAATTTCATTCAAAACTTTCAATTCATGTTATGTTCAATTAAAACATTTCGCTACGTGTATAATGCATGCAACCTAGTACTCAAATGAACGTTTTAGTGCATTCCAAACGTATATACTACCGCTTCAATATGAACTAAATTTGAATTCGTTTGTCTATTTGAATAAGATCTACAATAATGATTGTTGTGAAGTCAAAGCATTTGATTTCGTTTCTCTGTTTTAATAAGATCTACAATCGTCATTATTGTCAAGTTAAACCATCATTTGTGTATTATCTTCACAGCACACCACATGATTAGTCTCGAGTTACATATGAACTATGTGTACTATATGAACTCGAACTCGATTTTTTGAATCCACTTTATGTTGATTTTGAAATCATAGTACATTTCAAGCTCTAGCTAGATCTTCACAAATTAAACCATGTCTCATATGTATAATGTGTTTATCACATTATGTATGGTGCCCCGCCCCCTACGCCTACAAGTATTTAGATGTGAGTTGCAAACACCACACATTACCACAAATTCAAATAAAATGTGAGAATGTTTGATATATAGTATGGTTTAGATTGTTCGGCATTTAGCTGTGAGTTGCAAACGCCATGCATTATCACATTATGGTATAACATGTGCAAAACCACAACACGCGTATCACCGCTATATTCATGCATGCATATGTTTAAAACACTATGATCTCCTATTCAAATATATGAATCCACTTTCATATCAAATTATGATCTTTGTTAGTCTCCTACAACCAAACAATCATCTAACCTTTGTAGCTACCACTAACTTTCTCTCGTGCATGCACCCGCCCTCCCCCTCCCTCAGCATTCTATCCATCGCGCACATTCATTTTTTTCTTTAGGTCATTCTCCCACAGTCTCCACAACTCCTTTCCGACACACACCGATCGATAAACCTCTCCAGCGATGTCTGCCTACAACATACACATGCACCTTCAATCTCCTCCTTTATGTGTCCTTGCCTCGTGCCTCTCATATGGTCCCACACACGTGTAAACTCTCGCCCCTCTTTTCATCGATCTCACAACCGCACACTCATCCCCCTATCTAGCTAGTAGCTGTGCCTCACGCACCACCTCCTAGCTCCATTCTCTCTATCTATCCATCTCGCCGGGCCTTATTTGCCTCTAACAAATGGCCGTACACCGACCGATCTCCCGCTATAACAAATGGCCGTACATATACCTCTTTTTTCCCCACACGTCGATCGATCTACCTCATTAGTTGTGTATCTCCCTTCCTCCGACAAACAACAATTGATCTACCGATCTAGTTAGGTTTGCTTACCAAGCACATGGTTCCCCTTCATCATCCATGGATGTGTCCTGGTAGATCTATCACGCACAGGCACACACAGAAACACATCCCCACTCTTATTGATAATATTACAGTTCCACCCTCAGTTTGTCTAGTAGGCCTCTCCCACCATCTTCGAGAAGCAATTCCATCACCCATCCAGCACTCTACCCCTCTCCCTCCCTCTCTCTCTCCTCTCTCTCTGTCCCATCCTCTTTCCCGTCTTTCGGTTATGTATGGACGTCGACCGATCTCCCTCAAGACATAGCTGGGTCTCTCCTTCTCAACACATACACGAGTCGTTCTACCTCTATATCTAGGCCTCTGCCTACCCCTCCCCCCACCCCCTCCCACACACACACCAATACATCGAGCGCTCTAGTCATGTCTCCCTGCCACACACAAACTTGACCTGTGCCCTCTGACGTTCCGGTAGCTAGGTCAGCCGCCCTATATCTTTGACTTGCACACAGACACACAATTTCGATGGCTCTCTTCATCAATCTCGCACCCACCCACTTGATCCTCTCTTCTACTCACATTGCATGCAAAATTTTGTCTGAGATGTCATCGACACATATTCCCACAAATACATTCATGAAATAAACCTCCCCCCCCCGCCAAAACAAAAAACACTCATGAATGCACAAGCCATTTGTCTAGGTTTGTATCTCTCACACACACCCACGTAGGTGGGGGACGTGCACGAAGATAAGAGGTGCACGCACGGCGCACCTACTCCCGTCTCTTTCCCAACCACACCTGCACGGGTACATGGTGGAGCTCATTTCTGTACGAAAAGGCAGCCCACGTGGTAACTTGACACGTGTACTGGTTGTCCACTAGATGGAGGGAGGATCGTCTACCATGGGTGAACAAACAAATTGCGACTTGACGCATTATGTTAAAAAAGAGGCAAACCATGTGGGGCCTACCTTAGAGGCAAGGCTCTATACACTGGAGTACTTTTGATGTGTCTCGTCAACTCGCAGAACGAGGAGAAGCTTTCTTAGTACGCCGTCTCCCCCGCCCATGGGCGCGGTGGCTCGCAGGATGAGGTGAAGCTTGCTTACTACGCCTTAGGGCATCTCCAATGATTGTAAGATAGTTGTTGGTACACTTTGCCACATAGGATTTTTGATGATGTGTCATACAATAAATGAGGAAAGAGAGGAAGGTTGTATGTACATGAACCAACACCCCCTGCACAAGTTCCAATGTATGATGAGAGAGCACCTTATTTATTATATCACATCCTATTGGGAAAGCTAGATACAACCTATTGGAGTTGTTGTATGTTAAGGTGTTGGTTAATGACATGGCATATTTTACCGACAAGCTAACATACAAACTGTTGAAGATGCCCTTACGCCTGCTCCCTCGCCCATGTGTGCGCTGGCTCGCAGGACGAGGAGAAAATTTTACTAGTACTCCCTTCGTTTACTCCTCGTCCCTACCTTGGTTAGAGAGATTATCATATTGTTTGGAATATATGCCCTTTAGTAGATTTAAATATGAACTACTAGTACACACTCCAAACACTGATGTATATAGACGTATTTTAGAGTGTAGATTCACTCATTTTGCTCCGTATGTAGTCCATATTGAAACGGACGTAATAGTACGCACTCCCCCTCGCCCCTCGACCCTCGCCATGTGGTGGACATGCAACAATTGATTCGGTCTCATTTAGCCAGAACGATATATACTGCAGTACCATTATTGCTCAACCTCCCGAAGAGGCGAAGAGCCGATCGCAAGGTTAATAGTTTGGAGATGCCAAGCGCAAGGTTTATAGGAGAACGAGTAGTAGGTGCCGCGTCATTTATAAATAAAGTTTTTTTTCTTCAGCAGCACGTACACAATATAAATAGGTTCATATGGGGAGAAAAGGAAACCGCTCCAGTATATACATAGGCAGGACGAGCCTACACGGTTGCTTGCTAGGGTTGCTCTCTTCAGTTTTCACACTCTCTCGCACAAAACCACTGTGGCCACATCTCTAACATCCCGGCGGATCATGTCTGACGGGGGAAGGGGTGGATGCTTAGTGTAGATGCGGTCGCCGTCGCCGACGGCGAAAACCCACTGTCGGCACGTCCCGATCAGGGGTCCCCGCCATTATCTCTCACAAAGCCGGTGAGGTTGCCTTTGTCCATCGCTCACTGCCGCGACATGGGTAGTTGCCTCCTCCCGCCGCCCTCCTCTAGGTTGAGCTACGTCTCGACATCCCTCAGGTACAACGCCCTTTACAGCCGGCTTGCACCACTGCTCCAGCTGCCCACATCACTCCATGTGGATATTTCTCTACTTCTTTGCCCCGCACATACCTCTACTGGCTTCTACGTACTGTATTTGTGATGAGTTTATGTCATCAACTAGTCCCAGTAATCTTATTCTAATCACGCTTCTTCAATTTCTTTGCCACATGGATGCTCATCTTGATTTTGGTGAAACTGCACAAAATGATCCGATGGTCAAAGGGTTGCAAACTTCATTTCTTAGGAAGCGCCGACGTTGCCAGCAAATTAAAGCCTGGTCAGGGTTTATAGTTCAAGGGCTAGGACTGCATGGATCATTTTTTCTTTAGCTGTCTCTGTTTCAATGGCTTGGGACTGCATGAGTAGTAGTAGTATTGTACGCCTAACGCCCGCTCCCTCGCCCAGCGCGCGGTGGCTCGCAGGACGAGGAGAAAATTTTACTACTCCCTCCATTTACTCCTCGTCCCTACTACCTTGGTTAGAGAGATTATCATATTGTTTGGAATATATATGTCCTTTAATAGATTTCAATATGAACTACTAGTACATACTCCAAACACTGATGTATATATACGTATTTTAGAGTGTAGATTCACTCATTTTGCTCCGTATGTAGCATAAAGTTGAGATACTAATTTTGGAACGGAGGGTGTACATATTTTCTATGATCTGTCTATCATTGAGATGCAATAGCATGCATGTTAGTCTCCTTTGTATTCGATGAAATGTTGCAACGGGCAACCTTGGACGCAAGATACATGTAACAGAAGCTGGAAGCTTCATAGCATTGTACTATCTCGCTGATAAATTATAGTACGTACTATACAAGTACTTCCTCCGTTCGAAAATATAAGTCTTTGTAGAGATTTCACCATGAACCACATACGGATGTATATAGATGCATTTTAAGTGTAGATTCATTCATTTCGTTCGGTATGTAGTCCACCTAGTGGAATCTCTACAAAGACTTATATTTAGGAACAGAGGGAGTACTATGTAAAGAGTTAGGTATCGCATGGTGTCCAGAAAATATGGTGATAGTGTGAGGTGGGCCATGTAATCACTGAGCCTGCGTGTTTTCACTGCTCTTGCACTCCTTCGCCGTAAGGATGGAGAAAATTGTAATCTAGTAGTACCTCCTTTTGCCGAAAGCGTGGGACATCCAGCAGTCCTACCACCTCAGTAATAATGGCCAATGAGCCGTCAAATCACATAGACCCAGCAGTAAGTTGGACGGACGAAGCAACCATCACTCTTGAATCCACTTCTCCCTTCAACGCAGGCGCAAGTGAGAGGTCGCGTCCGCTCTGCCCGGGTATGAATGCGGCACTAACTGTTTCAGGCGGGAAGCGCGCGGGGGCGATGGAAGGGCTTTGGGTGGGCCAGGCTAGTCAAGAGCGGGCGTGGCAGCTGTCCGCCTGTCCCTACCGGACGCCCGAAAACGAGAGGATGCACCGACTCTGGCGGCTAAAATTGTACACTACACACCATCTCTCTGTAGGAGTAGGTCGATCTGTCGCTCTCTCTAACACACACATGCTGTTAAACACACACACACGCAGACGCACATGCACACACTGGTTCATAGAATAGGAAAATCGTGCGAGTGCGAAGCCACAAGAAGTGAGATACAAATGGAGTACGTACAAGAAGAGAAGAGGTGATGAATATTCCATCAAACCTGGACTGAGGAGTAGTACTCCCTCCGTCTAGGTGTTAAGTCATCCTACGGAAATCAGATATTCCCAAAATGTTTAGGCGCCGTCCATTAACTCCGCATCTCAATCCCCTCCTGGCCTCGTTGCTAGCGAGCGTTGTTACTTAGGGAGCGTTTGGATCCTTAGCAAGAACAGCTTATAACATAGCCGGGCAAGGTTAGGCATTTGTAACTATTAAAATATGTTAGCTTTTGTGGGCCAGCTAGCTTGGGTGGGCTAGAAAAACCTTGCTAGCTCAGGAGAGCCAGATTGGCTCGCTTCCGACGGCAAACTTCGTGTAGTAGTAACATAGACTAGTAACATATGCATGTTGTACTATTCCAAGTTACTGTTGGGAAACGTAGTAATTTCAAAAAATTTCCTACGCACACGCAAGATCATGGTGATGCATAGCAACGAGAGGGGAGAGTGTGATCTACGTACCCTTGTAGACCGACAGCGGAAGCGTTAGCACAATGCGGTTGATGTAGTCGTACGTCTTCACGGCCCGACCGATCAAGCACCGTACTCCCCGTACTCCGACATCTAGCACATGTTCAGCTCCGAGTTCTAGAACATGTTCAGCTCGATGATGATCCCCGTACTCCGATCCAGCAAAGTGTCGGGGAAGAGTTCCGTCAGCACGACGGCGTGGTGACGATCTTGATGTACTACCGTCACAGGGCTTCGCCTAAGCACTGCTACAATATTATCGAGGATTATGGTGGAAGGGGGCACCGCACACGGCTAAGAATATGATCACGTGGATCAACTTGTGTGTCTAGGGGTGCCCCCTGCCCCGTATATAAAGGAGCAGGGGAAGGTGCGGCCGGCCAGGAGGAGGGCGCACCAGGAGGAGTCCTACTCCCACCGGGAGTAGGATTCCCCCCTTTCCTAGTTGGAATAGGATTCGGGAGGGGGAAAGAGGAGAGAGAGAGAAGGAAGGGGGGCGCTGCTCCCTTCTCCTTGTCCTATTCGAACTAGGGGGGAGGGGCGCGCGGCCCAGCCCTGGCCACCTCTCCTCTCTTCCACTAAAGCCCACTAAGGCCCATATACCTCCCGGGGGGTTCCGGTAACCTCCCGGTACTCCGGTAAAATCCCAATTTCACCCGGAACACTTCCGATATCCAAATATAGGCTTTGAATATATCAATCTTTATGTCTCGACCATTTCGAGACTCCTCGTCATGTTCATGATCACATCCGGGACTCCGAACAAACTTCGGTACATCAAAATGCATAAACTCATAATATAACTGTCATCAAAACCTTACGCGTGCGGACCCTACGGGTTCGAGAACAATGTAGACATGACCGAGACACGTCTCCGGTCAATAACCAATAGCGGAACCTGGATGCTCATATTGGCTCCCACATATTCTACGAAGATCTTTATCGGTCAGACCGCATAACAACATACGTTGTTCCCTTTGTCATCGGTATGTTACTTGCCCGAGATTCGATCGTACCTAGTTCAATCTCATTACCGGCAAGTCTCTTTACTCGTTTTGTAATACATCATCTTGCAACTAACTCATTAGTTGTAATGCTTGCAAGGCTTATGTGATGTGCATTACCGAGAGGGCCCAGAGATACCTCTCCGACAATCGGAGTGACAAATCCTAATCTCGAAATACGCCAACCCAACATGTACCTTTGGAGACACCTGTAGAGCTCCTTTATAATCACCCAGTTATGTTGTGACGTTTGGTAGCACACAAAGTGTTCCTCCGGCAAACGGGAGTTGCATAATCTCATAGTCATAGGAACATGTATAAGTCATGAAGAAAGCAATAGCAACATATTAAACGATCGGGTGCTAAGCTAATGGAATGGGTCATGTCAATCACATCATTCTCCTAATGATGTGATCCCGTTAATCAAATAACAACTCTTTGTCTATGGTTAGGAAACATAACCATCTGTGATTAACGAGCTAGTCTAGTAGAGGCATACTAGTGACACTCTGTTTGTCTATGTATTCACACATGTATTATGTTTCCGGTTAATACAATTCTAGCATGAATAATAAACATTTATCATGAAATAAGGAAATAAATAATAACTTTATTATTGCCTCTAGGGCATATTTCCTTCAATCTCCCACTTGCACTAGAGTCAATAATCTAGTTCACATTGCTATGTGATTTAACACCAATAGTTCACATCAGTATGTGACCAACACTCAAATGGTTTACTAGAGTCAATAATCTAGTTCACATCGCTATGTGATTAACACCCAAAGAGTACTAAGGTGTGATTATGTTTTGCCTGTGAGAGAAGTTTAGTCAACGAGTCTGCCATATTCAAATCCGTATGTATTTTGCAAATTTCTATGTCAACAATGCTCTGCACGGAGCTACTCTAGCTAATTGCTCCCACTTTCAATATGCATCCAGATTGAGACTTAGAATCATCTGGATCAGTGTCAAAGTTTGCATCGACGTAACCCTTTACGACGAACCTTTTTTCACCTCCATAATCGAGAAACATATCCTTATTCCACTAAGGATAATTTTGACCTCTATCCACTGATCTACTTCCTAGATCACTATTGTATTCCCTCGCTTAACACAGTGTAGGGTATACAACAGATCTGGTACACAGCATGGCATACTTTATAGAATCCATGGCCGAGGCATAGGGAATGACTTTCATTCTCTTTCTATCTTCTGTCGTGGTCGGGCTTTGAGTCTTACTCAATTTCACACCTTGCAACACAGGCAAGAACTCTTTCTTTGACTGTTCCATTTTGAACTACTTCAAAATATTGTCAAGGTATGTACTCATTGAAAAAACTTATCAAGCGGCTTGATCTATCTCTATAGATCTTGATGCTCAATATGTAAGCAGCTTTACCGAGGTCTTTCTTTGAAAAACTCCTTTCAAATATTCCTTTATGCTTTCTAGAAAATTATACATTATTTCCGATCAACAATATGTCGTTCACATATACTTATCAGAAATGTTGTAGTGCTCCCACTCACTTTCTTGTAAATACAGGCTTCACCGCAAGTCTGTATAAAACTATATGCTTTATCAACTTATCAAAGCGTATATTCCAACTCCGAGATTCTTGCACCAGTCCATAGATGGATCGCTGGAGCTTGCATATTTAGTTAACACTTTTAGGATCGACAAAACCTTCTAGTTGCATCGTATACAACTCTTCTTTAGTAAATCCATTAAGGAATGTAGTTTTGTTTATCCATTTGCCAGATTTCATAAAATGCGGCAATTGCTAACATGATTCAGACAGACTTAAGCATAGATACGAGTGAGAAAATCTCATCGTAGTCAATACCTTGAACTTGTCGAAAACCTTTTGCGACAATTCTAGCTTTGTAGATAGTAACACTACTATCAGCGTTCGTCTTCCTCTTGAAGATCCATTTATTTTCTATGGCTTGCCGATCATCGGGCAAATCCAACAAAGTCCATACTTTGTTCTCATACATGGATCATATCTCAGATTTCATGGCCTCAAACCATTTCGCGGAATCTGGGCTCATCATCGCTTCCTCATAGTTCGCAAGTTCGTCATGGTCTAGTAACATGACTTCCAGAACAGGATTACCGTACCACTCTGGTGCGGATCTCACTCTGGTTTAACTACGAGATTCGATAGTAACTTGATCTGAAGTTACATGATCATCATCATTAGCTTCCTCACTAATTGGTGTAGTAGTCACAGGAACAGATTTCTGTGATGAACTACTTTCCAATAAGGGAGCAGGTACAGTTACCTCATCAAGTTCTACTTTCCTCCCACTCACTTCTTTCGAGAGAAACTCCTTCTCTAGAAAAACTCCGAATTTAGCAACAAAAGTCTTGCCTTCGGATTTGTGATAGAAGGTGTACCCAACAGTCTCCTTTGGGTATCCTATGAAGACATATTTCTCCGATTTGGGTTTGAGCTTATTAGGATGAAACTTTTTCATATAAGCATCACAACCCCAAACTTTAAGAAATGACAACTTTGGTTTCTTGCCAAACCACAGTTCAGATTGTGTCGTCTCAACGGACTTAGATGGTGCCCTATTTAACATGAATGCAGCTGTCTCTAATGCATAACCCCAAAACGATAGTGGTAGATCGGTAAGAGACATCATAGATTGCACCATATCTAATAAAGTATGGTTATGACGTTCGGACACACCATTATGCTGTGGTGTTCCAGGTGGCGTGAGTAGTGAAACTATTTCACATTGTTTTTAACTGAAGGCCAAACTCGTAACTCAAATATTTTACTTCTGCGATCATATCGTAGAAACTTTCATTTTTGTTACGATGATTCTCCACTTGACTCTGAAATTCTTTGAATTTTTCAACTGTTTTAGACTTGTGTTTCATTAAGTAGATATACCCATATCTGCTCAAATCATCTGTGAAGATCAGAAAATAATGATACTTGCCACGAGCCTTAATATTCATCGGACCACATACATCAGTATGTATGATTTCCAACAAATCTGTCGCTCGCTCCATTATTCTAGAGAACGGAGTCTTAGTCATCTTGCCCATGAGGCATGGTTCGCAAGCATCAACTGATTCATAATCAAGTGATTCCAAAAGCCCATCAGCATGGAGTTTCTTCATGCACTTGACACCAATATGACCTAAACGGCAGTGCCACAAATAAGTTGCACTATCATTATTAACTTTGCATCTTTTGGCTTCAATATCATGAATATGTGTATCACTAGGATCGAGATCCAACGATCCATTTTCATTGGGTGTGTAACCATATAAGGTTTTATTCATGTAAACATAACAACAATTTATTCTCTTACTTAAATGAATAACCGTATTACAATAAACATGATCAAATCATATTTATGCTCAACGCAAACACCAAATAACACTTATTTAGGTTCAACACTAATCCCGAAAGTATAGGGAGTGTGCGATGATGATCATATCAATCTTGGAACCACTTCCAACACACATCGTCACTTCACCCTTAACTAGTCTCTGTTCATTCTGCAACTCCCGTTTCGAGTTACTACTCTTAGCAACTGAACTAGTATCAAATACTGAGGGGTTGCTATAAACACTAGTAAAGTACACATCAATAACATATATATCAAATATACTTATGTTCACTTTGCCATCCTTCTTATCCGCCAATCACTTGGGGTAGTTCCGCTTCTAGTGACCAGTCCCTTTGCAGTAGAAGCACTTAGTCTCAGGCTTAGGACCAGACTTGGGCTTCTTCACTTGAGCAGCAACTTGCTTGCTGTTTTTCTTGAAGTTCCCCTTTTTCCCTTTGCCCTTTTCTTGAAACTAGTGATCTTGTCAACCATCAACACTTGATGCTCTTTCTTGATTTCTACCTTCATCGATTTCATCATCATGAAAAGCTCGGGATTTGTTTTCGTCATCCCTTGCATACTTTAGTTCATCACGAAGTTCTACTAACTTGGTGATGGTGACTAGAGAATTCTGTCAATCACTATCTTATCTGGAAGATTAACTCCCACTTGATTCAAGCGATTGTAGTACCCAGACAATCTGAGCACATGCTCACTAGTTGAGCGATTCTCCTCCATCTTTTAGCTATAGAACTTGTTGAAGACTTCATATCTCTCAACTCGGGTATTTGCTTGAAATATTAAATTCAACTCCTGGAACATCTCATATGGTCCATGACGTTCAAAACGTCTTTGAAGTCCCGATTCTAAGCCGTTAAGCATGGTGCACTAAACTATCAATTAGTCATCATATTTAGCTAGCCAAATGTTCATAACGTCTGCATCTGCTCCTACAATAGGTCTATCACCTAGCAGTGCATCAAGGACATAATTCCTCTGTGCAGCAATGAGGATAAACCTCAGATCACGGATCCAATCCGCATCATTGCTACTAACATCTTTCAACACAATTTTCTCTAGGAACATATCAAAATAAACACAGGGAAGCAACAACGCGAACTATTGATCTACAACACGATTTGCAAAATACTACCAGGACTAAGTTCATGATAAATTTAAGTTCAATTAATCATATTACTTAAGAACTCCCACTTAGAAGGACATCTCTCTAGTCATCTAAGTGATCACGTGATCCAAATCAACTAAACCATGTCCGATCATCACGTGAGATGGAGTAGTTTTCAATGGTGAACATCACTATGTTGATCATATCTACTATATGATTCACGTTCGACCTTTCGTTCTCCGTGTTCCGAGGCCATATCTGTATATGCTAGGCTCGTCAAGTTTAACCTGAGTATTCCGCGTGTGCAACTGTTTTGCACCCGTTGTATTTGAACGTTGAGCCTATCACACCCGATCATCATGTGGTGTCTCAGCACGAAGAACTTTCGCAACGGTGCATACTCAAGGAGAACACTTCTTGATAATTAGTGAGAAATCATCTTAAAATGCTACCATCAAACTAAGCAAAATAAGATGCATAAAAGATAAACATCATATGCAATGAAAATATGTGACATGATATGGCCATCATCATCTTGCGCCTTTGATTTCCATCTCCAAAGTACTATCATGATCTCTATCGTCACTGGCATGACACCATGATCTCCATCATCTTGATCTATATCAATGTGTCGTCACGTGGTCGTCTCGCCAACAATTGCTCTTGCAACTATTGCTATCGCATAACGATAAAGTAAAGCAATTATTAGGCGCTTGCATCTTATGCAATAGAGAGACAACCATAAGGATTTTGCCAGTTGCCGATAACTTCAACAAAACATGATCATCTCATACAACAACTTATATTTCATCATGTCTTGACCATATCACATCACAACATGCCCTGCAAAAACAAGTTAGACGTCCTCTACTTTGTTGTTGCAAGTTTTACGTGGCTGCTACGGGCTTAGCAAGAACCGTTCTTACCTACGCATCAAAAACCACAACGATAGTTCGTCAAGTTGGTGCTATTTTAACCTTCGCAAGCACCGGGCGTAGCCACACTCGGTTCAACTAAAGTTGGAGAAACTGTCACCCGCTAGCCACCTTTGTGCAAAGCACGTCGGGAGAACCGGTCTCGCGTAAGCGTACGCGTAATGTCGGTCCGGGCCACTTCGTCCAACAATACCGCCGAACCAAAGTATGACATGCTGGTAAGCAGTATGACTTATATCGCCCACAACTCACTTGTGTTCTACTCGTGCATAAAACATCAACACATAAAACCTAGGCTCTGATACCACTGTTGGGCAACGTAGTAATTTCAAAAAAATTCTACGCACACGCAAGATCATGGTGATGCATAGCAACGAGAGGGGAGAGTGTGATCTACGTACCCTTGTAGACCGACAGCGGAAGCGTTAGCACAACGCGGTTGATGTAGTCGTACGTCTTCATGGACCGACCGATCAAGCACTGAAACTACGACACCTCCGAGTTCTAGCACACATTCAGATTGATGATGATCCCCGTACTCCGATCCAGCAAAGTGTCGTGGAAGAGTTCCATCAGCACGACGGCGTGGTGACGATCTTGATGTACTACCGTCGCAGGGCTTCACCTAAGCACCGCTACAATATTATCGAGGATTATGGTGGAAGGGGGCACCGCACACGGCTAAGAATATGATCACGTGGATCAACTTGTGTGTCTAGGGGTGCCCCCTGCCCCGTATATAAAGGAGCAGGGGAAGGTGCGGCCGGCCAGGAGGAGGGCGCGCCAGGAGGAGTCCTACTCCCACCGGGAGTAGGATTCCCCCCTTTCCTAGTTGGAATGGGATTCGGGAGGGGGAAAGAGGAGAGAGAGAAGGAAGGGGGGGACGCCGCCCCCTTCTCCTTGTCCTATTCGGACTAGGGGGGAGGGGCGCGCGGCCCAGCCCTGGCCACCTCTCCTCTCTTCCACTAAAGCCCACTAAGGCCCATATACCTCCCGGGGGGTTCCGGTAACCTCCCGATACTCCGGTAAAATCCCGATTTCACCCGGAACACTTCCGATATCCAAATATAGGCTTACAATATATCAATCTTTATGTCTCGACCATTTCAAGACTCCTCGTCATGTCCGTGATCACATCCCGGACTCCGAACAAACTTCGGTACATCAAAATGCATAAACTCATAATATAACTGTCATCAAAACCTTATGCGTGCGGACCCTAATGGTTCGAGAACAATGTAGACATGACCGAGACACGTCTCCGGTCAATAACCAATAGCGGAACCTGGATGCTCATATTGGCTCCCACATATTCTACGAAGATCTTTATCCGTCAGACCGCATAACAACATACGTTGTTCCGTTTGTCATCGGTATGTTACTTGCCCGAGATTCGATCGTCGGTATCTCAATACCTAGTTCAATCTCGTTACCGGCAAGTCTCTTTACTCGTTTCGTAATACATCATCTTGCAACTAACTCATTAGTTGTAATGCTTGCAAGGCTTATGTGATGTGCATTACCGAGAGGGCCCAGAGATAGCTCTCCGACAATTGGAGTGACAAATCCTAATCTCGAAATACGCCAACCCAACATGTACCTTTGGAGACACCTGTAGAGCTCCTTTATAATAACCCAGTTACGTTGTGACGTTTGGTAGCACTGAAAGTGTTCCTCCGGCAAACGGGAGTTGCATAATCTCATAGTCATAGGAACATGTATAAGTCATGAAGAAAGCAATGGCAACATATTAAACGATCGGGTGCTAAGCTAATGGAATGGGTCATGTCAATCACATCATTCTCCTAATGATGTGATCCCGTTAATCAAATAACAACTCTTTGTCTATGGTTAGGAAACACAACCATTTGTGATTAACGAGCTAGTCTAGTAGAGGCATACTAGTGACACTCTGTTTGTCTATGTATTCACACATGTATTATGTTTCCGGTTAATACAATTCTAGCATGAATAATAAACATTTATCATGTAATAGGGAAATAAATAATAAATTAATTATTGCCTCTAGGGCATATTTCCTTCAGTTACATCATTCTCCTAATGATGTGATCCCGTTAATCAAATAACAACTCTTTGTCTATGGTTAGGAAACATAACCATCTGTGATTAACGAGCTAGTCTAGTAGAGGCATACTAGTGACACTCTGTTTGTCTATGTATTCACACATGTATTATGTTTCTGGTTAATACAAATCTAGCATGAATAATAAACATTTATCATGAAATAAGGAAATAAATAATAAATTAATTATTGCCTCTAGGGCATATTTCCTTCAGTTACTCACCACTATGACCAGCCTAAGCAATGTAACAAAACGCTCCTTACTCTGCCTTGTTATCTCCCCCGGAAACCCAATGCGTGGAGCGCAACTACGCGTTGATAAGTCAAGAAATCAAAGTCGGTTTGCATGCGAGTTATTACGTGGCCCTGCATGGTAGCTAAAACGGCATCTCTTAGTTGTTTCAATTTATGGTTGCGTTTAGAGACAGAAATCAGAGCTTTGATTAGAGGAATGATCGGTCAAGTTTCACCTTCTCCTCCAATCTTCTTGCTCCTTGGTCCCGCTGCACCTTCTAACGTGACTTATTACACCTAGACGGTGGGAGTCGTACGAGATACGGTGGCACATTGACTTAGGTCGAATACAAGTGCCCAAAATTGTGTGCATGTTATAATAAGGATTCACTTAAAATAGTATGTGAGAGAACAGAGGCATCAATTGGATAGTGTTCCCGAGCAGTAGCGAGATGTGTGAGGTAAGATACAACGCTGGCGCTTTTATTTTTTCTTATTAATTTGTTTGTTTCACCCTCTGACTGATGGGACCCAATGTACTACGTGGAGAGAGGTAAGGTGACTAAGGCTGCATTATTTCTGCACCACTGTGGATAGTCTTACCACCAAAGCCACATGACACGATTATGATTTAAATCCGAATGACTCCCACACACGAAAAAACACGACATGCTTGTCACACGAATGCAGGAATGTATAAAAGGTTATTTTCCTCTTGTTGAACATGACGGGAGGGTTGTGTAGCTGGTTAGCCTGTTCGCTCATCAAACTTGAGGTCTCGGGTTTGATGACTACATTTGAGCATAATTCGTGCCAGGAGGATTCTTTGACTGGTCAAAATGGATGGATACGGAGCTATACGATCTCGTAGTGACCGTATAATCACCTCATCACGTATAAGCTGCAGCCTCGGCGCTTGTTTTCTAGGGTTTGCACTCTTCGCACTCTCTCCAGTATATATATACACGCTGGAGCCTCAGTGCTTGTAGTTGCTCTCTTCACACTCTGTCACCCTCTCCAGATCTAAACAAGACTTCGTTGGCCTCTCTCTCTCCCCTCACTGCTGGTCTGCTTGTAGTTGCTCTCTTCACACTCTCTCACCCTCTCCAGATCTAAACAAGACTTTGTTGGCCTCTCTCTCTCTCCCCTCACTGCTGGTCAAAGAGCCGTCAGGATCCGTCCACCGGGAAGGGAAGGTGGCTTAACGCTGTCGGCATCGGCGAGGGAGGAGGGAATCCACTACTGGCGCAGCTGTTCACTTTCACCCAGCGGCGGCGCGGGAGGGCCTCCGACCCCTTCTTCTTCGCCGCCGTACATAGTGTGGGTCGAACGGCCTCCGGTCGCCCACCGAACCACACCCCAAGAACCTTAAGGTATAATTTACTTATTCCACATGCATTGCTCTAGCTGCATGTGGGCTTTTTCCGCTTCTGCACTCGAATCTAGGTGTTGGATCAAACAGGAAAGTAGTGGGGAAAGTTGTATACCAAGAATCTAGGACGTGGTTCAAAGAGGAAAGGAATGGGGGAAAGTAGTGGGAAAAGTTGTATAGCATGAATCTAGGACGTGGTTCAAAAAGGAAAGGAAGGGGGAAAGTAGTGGGGAAAGTTGTATCGCATGAATCTAAGACGTGGTTCAAAGAGGACAGGAATGCGGGAAAGTAGTGGGGAAAGTAGTATAGCATAAATCTAGGACGTGGTTTACAGAGCAAAGGAAGTGGGGAAAGTACTAGTACAGACTGGCTATCCAACACCTACGTTGGTCGAAAAGGGAAAACAATGACAAACGCAGTACGCACATTTGTAACGAAGTGATCTTTTGTTTTGGGGGACAAGGCTGTAGAGTTTGAGCAGGACTAGATTTGGTTGTTTGTTCTTTGTTGCAACAGACTGTGCATCACCCCTGTACATCGGTAGATGCACATGGTGCTGGTGCTGATGCGTCCACTGTCCCCTGCAACTCTTTAGCTGTTGTTAATCTAAGGCCCTGTTTGGTTAAAAACTCCCTAGTCCCTACCTACTTAGTTCCAGGGACTAAACATGGACTAGAGGTTATTAAATGACATGCTAAAGGACCATGTTACCCCTAGTAATGAACTAATAGAGACAAGGTGCGATGCGTGGCAGGGGCAACTATTGGAAAAAGTCCCAAAAAGACTCTCCCTCGGGGTCTTCTTTCTTTAGTCCCAAATGCCCACTTTTAGTCCCTAAAAGTCCCTTCTGTTTGGTTTAGATGGGACTGACACAGAGTTTTTTCTGTCCCTCCCCCAAAATGTCCCTGTAAACAAGCACCCTCTAATAATGCCGCTGGAAAGTTGATGCAATGCCATAGTTAAAACCAAATTACATGTTTAATGAATTTTATAGTTAATATAATATCTCTGTTAATATTAATCAATGCCACCGTTTGAGAAATGCTACTGTCTTGCTTTCTTTCCCATTTAGGTAAGGTAGATGCTTATTTTTGTTCGCTTCTATGTCATCCACCATTATTGACCACTAGTTGTTTCCTTTTCACTTCTGTGTAAACAGGGTTATCTACTTGACCTCGTTGCCATTGTGACCTTTTGTTGCACTACACAAAACACTTTTGTTTTAAGAGTTTTTTGTGCAGTTCAACCAAAATGTCACACCGACAACATTGGTTTATTGCTTGATCTTAGTGTAACTGCACAAGAGGAGATCTTACTTCCTATCCGTGTTGGCAAATTTGGTTCAGATCTTCTTCTTGTGTGTTGTTTGAATTCTGCGTCATCATAGGTCAGTACTAGCCTTCTTTCACATGATTCTGCAGTGTGCTTTCATATGTTGTGCTACTTGTACGGTAATGTTGCTTGATTTTAGTGAACTGCACAAATGGAGACAAGATTTCCAATCCATATGTGCACCGCAATATCCCATTGATGTAAGATAAAGATATTTCACAACTGTTGGCCTGTATTTTCCCACTTTCATTGGAAAATTAATGTCATTGTTTAGTGTTATACTTGTGCAACCTAATTGACATGCCAAATCTTATATTGAAGGCGAAGCTTGTTTGTTATTGAACCAAGTGATGGAGGGGAAGAACAAGCGGAAGAAAAACAAAAATCAACTCCCAGTGCTGTAATGAAGCACCGGAACTGTGATGACACAAGTAATGATATAGTTTTGCATCTTAATTTATTGCTATGGCTGGAACGATCAATTGTTTTGCCACTGATTTGATGCCACTCTTAATGTAATATATAATTATCTCTACTTGTGCAAACAGGGATCTTCTTTGAAGATACCATATATTTTAGTGGAACTGCACAAGAAGATGTTGGAAACATTAATCTAATCGAGGAGTATATAGTAAGCATGTCCACCACAGTAGATAGCAACAGATGGTTCCGGAGAAGTTCTTCATCTGTATGCTCTACATAATAAGCCTCTTGACAAAGTTTGGTACTCGCCCACTGATTTCATCCATATGATTGAGCTTTGTCATCTCTATTGGTGTTGTGCTACTGTTTAGATACTGTCATCAAAAAGTTGTATTGTCCTTGAGAAGTGCTTCATCTGTGCTGTTTTAAATATTTCCTTTCCTTTTTTCGAGCAAACAGGGATGCTAGCATTTAGTTATCCTCTTGTCTTTGCACAACAAGATCATCCTCCTTTGAAGAAGAATATGGAGTACGTGAACTGACTAGTTCTGATTATGCCAGGATGAAGAAGCCATGTCTATCTTCTCATCAGAAGGAGCAGTTGAAGGATGGTTACATTACCCCCCCCCCCACACAAGACCAAACTAACTTCAGCTCAAAAGGACTGACAAATCTCCATTTTCTTGCTGTGATGTGCGAGTACAATGTTGTTCTAGGATTCTTTCCGGTGAGTTCCATTTTTTGAAAAGTGTGCTCTAAATGGACCATGTCGGTGCCTATTTAAACTGTCAATTCATAGTACAGTTTGCTTTATACTAATCACTTTTTTTGTATTTGTGCAAACAGGGTGCTCTGCTTGATTTCAATGGGAACTGCACAAAATGTTCATGAATACATCGAATCATTCATTTCCACCACAAGAAAGGAGGTCCTGATAAGTTCAAGGTGTTGCAACATATAAGGGTGAAATCATACAAGCTACGCGCGAATTTGGTTGATTTTGGTGGAATTACACAAAAAGAACAACTGGTTTATTTAGCACGAGGTGCCATGTCACTGTTCGAACTGATGGCAAACCCTGCCCATTCCACAATCATAGGCATTTGATATTTTGGAATGGGAAAACGTTGTCAAATTTTACCCATTGATTTTAGCAAGAAGACACGCGTTTGATATTTCCGAATGGGACACCCTTTGCTGTCAGCAGCATCGATCCATTTTTTCTTTATTCTTCAGTTGTGAAGTAAATATTGGCTCTGACATGTGAATCGCTAAGATGCACAATCATCGATTGTTTTGAATGTTCTCTATGAATTGCCAGGCCTGTGTGTTTGATTGCAATGTACAGGAACGCTAAAAAGCTGCTCAAACTCTTTGTACTCCTTCTGTTCCTTTTTACTTCGCACATTGTTAAAGTGCATACTTTTTTCTGTAAGATTGGTCAAAGTAGAGATACTTTGACTGCAGACAAAACTTGTATGCAGACTAGAAAGGACCAGAGGGAGTACATGTAACACCCCGAGACCGTTGCGCGAGGTGTCTTCGGGTGTTTCGTTGTTGTTGCCTTGTCTTTTGCTTGCGCGTTGCTTTTCATCATGTCATCATCCGCATTGCATCATCATGTTTTTGAAACTTGCATCCGTCCAGGTTTTCCCAGTTCCTTCCGTTGTCCATTCTGAGCCCAAACACACTCGCACGCGCCCGCGACACGTCTGAAATATTATTTTATAAGTGGCCGGAAAATGTTCTCGGAATTGGATGAAAGTTGGCATGCGGTGTTTTTATAGCGTAGATAGTGCGCCTGTCAAGTTTCATCGCATTCGGAGTTTGTTTGATAGCCCAACGGATAACTATAGCGGCAGTATAGCCGGTCTTTTCGTCGGACGTTTTCGGTCTCCGGAAACAGTCGCCGGGTCTCTCTCTTCTCTTCTCTTCACTCAGCTCGAGACCGTCTACACAGCCCACTACCTACTGCAAGTTCCAACCTAACCTCTCTCGTCAGCTCGCGGCCATCCTTGCACCCGTCCGAAAGTTGTCCCGAACCCGACCCGGACTGTTGCCACCGTTGTATCCGGATCGTCCCCAAACATCTACAAAACATCACCGTTTTCTTATTTGGACTCCCTACCTATTTTATTCTCGTCAGTCGGATTTCGATCCAATGATCCAAATCCCTCTCCTTTAATCCTTTTGCTATATATATATCAGACAAACCCTAAAAACTAGGTCACTTGTCCCTTCAGCCGCCGCCGCATCTTCCTCGGGATACCCGATCCAATCCATCCACTACACCCGGTCGACCTAACCCACCTTCTCAATTTGCATCCCCGACCAACCACTGCAGTCCCCACGCGCCCGTGGATCTCCTCTACCTCGCCTGAGCTCGCCGGGGAGCAGATCACCGCGACACCCGATCTTCTGCGCCTCCCCTCGTCCAGGAGCATCTGCTCCTCTGCCCGAGCACCCCTGCCTCGGCCCCGTGACCCGCGACTCCCTCCTGCAGCTCGAGCAAGCCGTCAGGAGGCGGGATCCCATGCTGCAAGGAGCTCCTCGCCGCCCGGATTTTCCCCAGGTCGCCGGACCTCCCTCCAAGCGTCGCCGACGGCGGCCACATGTCCAGCATGCCTTCCTCACCGCCGCTTGCCTCTCCCTTCGCCTCACTCCCCTCTCCCATTTCTCTCTGTCAGGGACCGAAGACATGGCCGCCCGACCTGAAGCCGCCTCCAGCGCTTGCATTGACCCAGCCACGTGTCGCCCGGAGCTCCTCGACGCCGGCCGGATCCGTCGTCCGGGAGATCCGCCTTCCCGCCGCCCTCTGATCCGCCTCCAGCCGTCCCTGTCGCCCAGCGTCGCCGGCGACCTTTCCTGCTTCGCGCTGGGAGCCGCGCCCCTGTTTTGCCCGAAGGGAACGAACAGGACGACGAGCGCGTTGACCAGTCATTCGCTGCTTCCCGATCGAGCGTCTGGGCCAACCTCGCTTCGTGCCTCATCGCGCCCTGCCCGCGGCCCAGCAAGTTGATCCGGCCCAGCCGCTCCCCTCCACCGCGGCCTGCCAGCTGCAGCCCACAAGCCGACTCCCAGATCTGCCGCGCCCCTGTAGGCCCAATGTGAGTAGCGCTCCAAATTCGGCCCATCTCTATATTTTTTCTGCCTGATCGTTTTTCCTTTTATCCTGTGAATGCCAAATTTGCAGAAAAACCCTTGCACAACATGCATATAATAACTTCACAACCGTGCATCGGATTAAAACAAACTTAATATGAAACTTGCTTAGTTTTTCATCTAGTTTCATAATATGTCTTTTTCACTCATGTTTAAAATGCTTAAAATGATATTTGTTTAAATTTGCTCCTATGCCATGTGAAAATGATTTATTTCATAACTAAATAACCGTAGCTCGGTTTTAAATAATCTTTATATGTAAATGGGGTAGAAAATGCCTAGTTTAACATGGTCTACTTGTTTTGCATGTTTAACAAATCTAAAATTGTGTTTAGGGCAGAACTGTACCAAATCTAAAATATGCATATGGGGATTTACCGGAATTGTTGTTCGTTGCTTCCGGCCTCATTTAAACTTGACTAGATAGGTAGTTTTACTTTGCTTCACCCTCTTGCCATGCTAACAACATTTAATCTTGTTGGGTACATAAATGAAATCGAACTAAGTAACTTGAATGTGGTGTTTCGCCAATATGCAACGGAGTTGCATATTGAGCTCCACTTAATTTGTAGGATTGCTTGTGCACTTTGCCATGCCATGCCCTCTTTAAACCGGACATGCATCATACTTGGTTGTGCATCATGCCATGTCTTTGTGGGTTGTTTACTACGTTGTTTGCTTCTTTCTGGTGTTGCTTCTTTGGGTTGGTTCCGATAACATCGTGTTGTGAGGATTCGTTCGACTTCGTCTGTTTGTCTTCTTCATGGACTCGTTCTTCTTCCTTGCGGGATCTCAGGCAAGATGATCATACCCTCGAAATCACTTCTATCTTTGCTTGCTAGTTGCTCGCTCTTTTGCTATGCCTATGCTGCGATACCTACCACTTGCTTATCGTGCCACCCATATTGTTGAACCAAGCCTCTAACCCACCTTGTCCTAGCAAACCGTTGATTGGTTATGTTACCGCTTTGCTCAGCCCCTCTTATAGCGTTGTTAGTTGCAGGTGAAGATTGAAGTTTGTTCCTTGTTGGAACATGGAGATGTTGTTCCTTGTTGGAACATGTTTACTTGTTTGGATATCACAATATATCTTATTTAATTAATGCATCTATATACTTGGTAAAGGGTGGAAGGCTCGGCCTTATGCCTGGTGTTTTGTTCCACTCTTGCCGCCCTAGTTTCCGTCATATCGGTGTTATGTTCCCGGATTTTGCGTTCCTTACGCGGTTGGGTAATAATGGGAACCCCTTGACAGTTCGCCTTGAATAAAACTCCTCCAGCAATGCCCAACATTGATTTTACCATTTGCCACCTACCCCTTCTCTTTCCCTTGGGTTCTGCAGACTCAAGGGTCATCATTATTTTAACCCCCCCGGGCCAGTGCTCCTCTAAGTGTTGGTCCAAACTGTCAGCTGCCGGTGGCCACCAGGGGCAACTCTGGGCTGGCCTACCCGTACCTAAGACAATCTGAGTGTGCCCTGAGAAAGAGATATGTGCAGCTCCTATAGGGATTTGTCGGCACATTCGGGCGGTGTTGCTGGTTTAGTTGTACCTTGTCGAAATGTCTTGTAACCGGGATTCCGAGTCTGATCGGGTCTTCCCGCTAGAAGGAATATCCTTCGTTGACCGTGAGAGCTTGTCATGGGCTAAGTTGGGACATCCATGCAGGGATTTGAACTTTCGAAAGCCGTGCCCGCGGTTATGGGCGGATGGGAATTTGTTAATGTCCGGTTGTAGATAACATGAACCTTAATTTAATTAAAATGCATCAACCGCGTGTATAACCGTGATGGTCTCTTTTCGGCGGAGTCCGGGAAGTGAACACGGTGTCGGAGTAATGCTTGACGTAGGTTGTTCTAGGATCACTTCTTGATCATAGTTTCACGATCGTGCTTTGCCTTCTCTTCTCGCTCTCATTTGCGTATATTTAGCCACCATATATGCTAGTCGCTTGCTGCAGCTCCACCTCATACCTTTTACCTTACCCATAAGCTTAAATAGTCTTGATCGCGAGGGTGCGAGATTGCTGAGTCCCCGTGGCTCACAGATACTTCCAAAACCAGCTTGCAGGTGTCGATGAGTCCGTGTAGATGACGCAACCAAGCTCAGGAGGAGATCGATGAAGATCTTTTCCTTTGTGTTGTTTCGTTCTAGTTGATCAGTAGTGGAGCCCAGTTGGGGTCGATCGGGGATCTGTGTAGCATTTGGGGTAGTCTTCTTTTATTTTGGTTCCGTAGTCGGACCTTGTTTTTATCTAGTTGATGTAATGCTTTATTCATGTAATTGTGTGAAGTGGCGATTGTAAGCCAACTATGTATCTCTTTCCCTTATGTATTACATGGGTTGTGTGAACATTACCTCACTTGAGACATTGCTTTCAATGTGGTTATGCCTCTAAGTCATGCTTCGACACGTGGGAGATATAGCCGCATCGAGGGCTTTACAAGTTGGTAATCAGAGCCTTCCCCGACCTTAGGAGCCCCCACTGCTTGATCGTTTTTAGCAGCCGTTGTTGAGTCTAGAAAAATGTTTTGAGTCATTTAGGAATTATATATCGGAGAGTTTAGGAATTATTTTTACTCCCCAGTCCCTTCGTCGCTCTGGTGAGGCATCCTGACGTAGAGTTTTGACTCTTCTCATCTCAAATTATCACAAACTTTTTTTTAGGATCACGCGGGTATCTTGGAATCGTTCCGATGGTTTTGTGACGAGAACATTGTTCTTGGTGCCTCCTGTCATTTAGGGGTTGTGGCAGTGTCCCGGGGAGTTGAGCTCCGAGCTGTTGTCGTCACAATTTTATCGTTGCAGTTCTGGAATACCTGAGTTTAGTTCGCCAACATCGAAAATCTCTTTTATGCAGTTGTTGGTGAGATAACCTCGACGCCACCCAGTACCGGGGCGGGATTTCAGGAGTATTGCCATAACTCGTATAACAAATGCTTTTCAAAGGTTGAGGTAGATGATTTCCGAAGGTTTCTTGGTTATGTGTTGAAGGATGGATACAGCTGGATGTAGGATTTGCTAGTTTTGGGTGAGATATTATGCTTCCCCTGTATCCCCAACACCTGATTGCATAACCGGAAAATTTCGGGAGTTTATAAGTGGGAATTCAAGTAGATCTTAGGCTATCTTTCCGAGAAATGTACGATATGAAATTGGGGTTCGACGTCTAGTGGTCCGCCTATTCACGGTTGGTTTTACAGTGGTCTCGTTGTGTCTTAAAGAGTCCTTGGCTATGCCGACTCGGGGACGCTTCGTATGTCATGTGCACTGCCTTGTACATGATGGTGTTGTACGATCGAGCCCGTGTAGGCCCCACCACGAAAACTTCGGACGAAATCTCTATCATATGTTTGTTCTGGCTTATTTTGCAAGCCAATCCTTTGTTTTGTTTTCAGTTGTGGTATTCGAGTTGCTTCAATGTCAAGTGTTGATTACATACCTTCCCCAAATGGTGTTCTCATACTCCGATGTGGATACCAATCCTTCTTGATCATCAAGATTGTCTTGTTAATCCTTTTCACCGGCGTGTTTCTCTTCAAGTGGATCCGATCATTTCAACATCAGCAAGATCAATTATCATTTCTTCTCAACGGTGTTCATTTCATTCTCAACGGTGTTTTCCCACCCTCCCACCCTTGTTTTCTTTAAGGACTCAGATTTCTTTATCGAGTATCCATCTTATTGATGTGAAGCCTCTCCATTTTTTTCCTTCAATGTTCTTATCCGGTGATTCTCATGAAGATACTAGCGGAGCTTCTAGTTCATCATTCTTCATTTCTTTTATCTTCTCCGGTGGTTTCAAGTCAAGCTTTGTTGATCATATTCCTTTCCTCGTTTTAAATGTTGTCTCATGCCAGTGCACCTCTTAATCATCCACTTCTCACTATTCAATTGTTCCGGAATGCTGAAGATATCTCTGAAGGCTCGTCTTTTCATTCAAGATCCGTTCAAACATATCTTCGAGGACATTCTCTCATTCAAGACTTTTAATTCAACCGGTGCATTCTCTCTTTTAAATCGTTCTATGGTGTTTCTTTTGAGTGGGCCCTAACCCACAGGTCTTTTCCCAGGATCTTACCTGACTCTTCTTATTTTTCCCGGTGTTACTCTCAAATTCTTTTCCAAGCTTGACGTAAGAATGAATTTTTCATCAGTCAAATGTCTTTCTCCAAGATCGGTTAAATTCTTTTCATCGCTGGCTCAACCTTCCATTTTTCATCCCGGAGTATCTCAACAATTTGGTGGTGTTTCTCATCGTCATTCTCAGATTTTGAAGACTGAAGAAGAGTTTCTTTTAAATCTTGCCCCATTCTCTGCCATCCTCCCATAATTGTTTCGGTTGTGAGTATTCTCTTCACCTATCCGGAGCAATTCAGGAGACTTCTCAGTTTGATTATCCGGAGCCCATCTTCGAAGATTTATTCATTCCAGCTTTCAGCTCTCATACTCTAAATCATACCGGTGCTTAAATCAAGTATTCTCTAATCAGTTTATGATCTCTTCGTTCTCATGTATCTACATTCTCTCAAGCATCTTCGTTCATTTGCTAAATTCTTCCCAGTGTTTTCATTATCTTTTCTTCGTTCATTTTTAATTCTTCGGGTGCTTCTTCCAAGATTCTTCTTCCGTCGTTTATCGTATCAATGCATTCGTGTTTTTCCAAATCCTACCGTTGGTTCGTCGAACACCTTCCCAAGTTGACGCTATGTCTATATTAATCCTTTCTACGGGAATAAGTACTATGCCAAATCCACTATTTGTCATCAATTTAACTGATGAAGGATAAGCATAATGTAATTCTTATTCTTGTTTCATCGAGTAAATTCAATTCCTTATTCTGGAGGTTCATCAAATTCGCGGTTTCACTTGATTCATCTTTCTTTTCCCGGAGTTCCAAGTTCTCTCAATTATTTCACCACGGAGATTCATCTAAATCGTTACAAGGATTCAACTTGTGTTTTCGACTTCTCTTTCCTTTCGTTTGACCATTCTTTTGTTTACCGGAGTTCTTCATGGAGGCTCTACATGACGGTTCATAAAGGATTTAATTCCTTCTCGACGTGTTCATTGAGATTCTTTTCAGAGAATTTCAAGCATTCTTCATCTTGTAATCCGGAGTGCAGTTCTTCCTATCTAATCTTTTGAGGTGGTGTTATGTCATTCTTGTCAATTTGAGTTCGTGTTTCATGATTCACATCTTGTCAAGAATGAGATATTTTAAATCCATCAATCTCTTCATTGGAATTATCTTGGGTTATATTTCACCTAAAGCCTTCCCTAAGGTTTGTTGCTATCTATGGCGCTTACAAAGGACCCATGTTCTTCTTTATCCTCCCGGTGAAATACTTCATCGTCTCCTTGTTCTTATCAATCCAATTTTTTTTTTCGTGAGTGGTAGGTTGTCACCTCATAATTTTGAGATGTATTCCATCAGACCATATCAAGATTATTCTTTTCGTTGTTGGTGTTCCAACAACTCCGTTCGACCCTTTTCCTAAGGATGCCTTCTCAAACTCTTTTTGTGACAGAAGTTGGCATTTGCTTCTCCATTCTTTTATCTCAATTATCTATATTCTATTCTTTCGTTCCGGAGGCATTAGGATGTTGCTCTTTTCAACCCATCATCTCGTTTGTCAAAGATCATCTTCTTTTCGTGCTTATCCATTTAACCGGAGTGTTGTGTCCTCTGCTCAAGTTCTTTCATTTTATCAAGCCTTGCATATCTTTCCAACCGGAGTGCTGTTCGAATTTGTTCTTCCTTGTTCTTTTTTCCTAACGGAGTGCTTTCAACTTCGCTCTTTCTCGTTGCATTCTTTCTTTCATGTTGCTCAACCTCGCAAGGTTCGTGGTTTCACTCGTTTGTCAAAGAAGCAACTTAGTTTTTACTTCTTCTCTTTCTCGTCTGTTTTCCCTCCGGTGCCATTCTAGATCTCGGGACGAGATCCTCTCGTAGTGGTGGAGTGTTGTAACACCCTGAGACCGTTGCGCCAGGTGTCTTCGGGTGTTTCGTTGTTGTTGCCTTGTCTTTTTCTTGCGTGTTGCTTTTCATCATGTCATCATCCGCATTACATCATCATGTTTTCGAAACTTGCATCCGTCCGGGTTTTCCCAGTTCCTTCCGTTGTCCGTTCTGAGCCCAGACACACTAGCACGCGCCCGCGAAACGTCCGAAATATTATTTTATAAGTGGCTGGAAAATGTTCTCGGAATTGGATGAAAGTTGGCATGCGGTGTTTTTATAGCGTAGATAGTGCGCCTGTCTAGTTTCATCGCATTCGGAGTTCGTTTGATAGCCCAACGGATAACTATAGCGGCAGTATAGCCGGTCTTTTCGTCGGACGTTTTCGGTCTCCAGAAACAGTCGCCGGGTCTCTCTCTTCTCTTCTCTCAGCTCGAGACCGTCTACACAGCCCACTACCTACTGCAAGTTCCAACCTAACCTCTCTCGTCAGCCCGCGGCCATCCTCGCACGCGTCCGAAAGTTGTCCCGAACCCGACCCGGACTGTCGCCACCGTTGTGTCCAGATCATCCCCAAACATCTACAAAACATCACCGTTTTCTTATTTGGACTCCCTACCTATTTTATTCTCGTCCGTCAGAGTTCAATCCGGTGATCCAAATCCCTCTCCTTTAATCCTTTTGCTATATATATATATATATATCAGACAAACCCTAAAAACTAGGTCACTTGTCCCTTCAGCCGCCGCCGCATCTTCCTCAGGATCCCCGATCCAATCCATCCACTCCACCCGGCCGACCTAACCCACCTTCTCGATTTGCATCCCCGACCAACCACTGCAGTCCCCACGCGCCCGTGGATCTCCTCTACCTCGCCTGAGCTCGCTGGGGAGCAGATCACCGCGACACCCGATCTTCTGCGCCTCCCCTCGTCCAGGAGCATCTGCTCCTCTGCTCGAGCACCCCTGCCTCGGCCTCGTGACCCCGCGACTCCCTCCTGTAGCCCGAGCAAGCCGCCAGGAGGCGGGATCCCATGGTGCAAGGAGCTCCTCGCCGCCCGGATTTTCCCCAGGTCGCCGGACCTCCCTCCAAGCGTCGCCGACGGTGGCCACATGTCCAGCATGCCTTCCTCACCGCCGCTTGCCTCTCCCTTCGCCTCACTCCCCTCTCCCGTTTCTCTCTGTCAGGGAACGAAGACATGGCCGCCCGACCTGAAGCCGCCTCCAGCGCTTGCGTTGACCCAGCCACGTGTCGCCCGTAGCTCCTCAACGCCGGCCGGATCCGTCGTCCGGGAGATCCGCCCTCTCGTCCGCCTCCAGCCGTCCCTGTCGCCCAACGTCGCCGGCGACCTTTCCTGCTTCGCGCTGAGAGCCGCGCCCCTGTTTTGCCCGAAGGGAACGAACATGACGACAAGCGCGTTGACCAGTCGTTCGCTGCTTCCCGATCGAGCGTCTAGGCCAACCTCGCTTCGTGCCTCATCGCGCCCTGCCCGCGGCCCAGCAAGTTGATCCGGCCCAGCCGCTCCCCTCCACCGCGGCCTGCCAGCTGCAGCCCACAGGCCGAGGCCCAGATCTGCCGCGCCCCTGTAGGCCCAATGTGAGCAGTGCTCCAGATTCGGCCCATCTCTATATTTTTTCTGCCTGATCGTTTTTCCTTTTATCCTGTGAATGCCAAATTTGCAGAAAAACCCTTGCACAACATGCATATAATAACTTCACAACCGTGCATCGGATTAAAACAAACTTAATATGAAACTTGCTTAGTTTTTCATCTAGTTTCATAATATGTCTTTTTCACTCATGTTTAAAATGCTTAAAATGATGTTTGTTTAAATTTGCTCCTATGCCGTGTAAAAATGATTTATTTCATAACTAAATAACCGTAGCTCGGTTTTAAATAATCTTTATATGTAAATGGGGTAGAAAAATGCCTAGTTTAACATGGTCTACTTGTTTTGCATGTTTAATAACTCTAAAATTGTGTTTAGGGCAGAACTTCACCAAATCTAAAATATGCATATGGGGATTTACCGGAATTGTTGTTTGTTGCTTCCGGCCTCATTTAGACTTGACTAGATAGGTAGTTTTACTTTGCTTCACCCTCTTGCCATGCTAACAACATTTAATCTTGTTGGGTACATAAACAAGATCGAACTAAGTAACTTGAATGTGGTGTTTCGCCAATATGCAATGGAGTTGCATATTGAGCTCCACTTAATTTGTAGGATTGCTTGTGCACTTTGCCATGCCATGCCCTCTTTAAACCGGACATGCATCATACTTGGTTGTGCATCATGCCATGTCTTTGTGGGTTGTTTACTATGTTGTTTGCTTCTTTCCGGTGTTGCTTCTTCGGGTTGGTTCCGATAACGTCGTGTTGTGAGGATTCATTCGACTTCGTCCGTTTGTCTTCTTCATGGAATCGTTCTTCTTCCTTGCGGGATCTCAGGCAAGATGATCATACCCTCGAAATCACTTCTATCTTTGCTTGCTAGTTGCTCGCTCTTTTGCTATGCCTATGCTGTGATACCTACCACTTGCTTATCGTGCCACCCATATTGTTGAACCAAGCCTCTAACCCACCTTGTCCTAGCAAACCATTGATTGGCTATGTTACCGCTTTGCTCAGCCCCTCTCATAGCGTTGTTAGTTGCAGGTGAAGATTGAAGTTTGTTCCTTGTTGGAACATGGAGATGTTGTTCCTTGTTGGAACATGTTTACTTGTTGGGATATCACAATATATATTATTTAATTAATGCTAGTGCGTATTGTTTTGGGAATAATGCTAGTACGTATTGTTTTGCATGTTCATCCAATGCCAGTGATACAAGAATTCGAACTAATCAAAATAAATTCATTCATACATGGTCGGATTTCATATAAACATGCCAGATTTCATTACATTTCATACATTCTTCAACTAAAAAGGGGTGCGCTGGAGGTATAATTAATTAACCGAAGCTACCCACCTGTGTCCTGCTAAGCCGAACAGAAGCTTCAGTGACTTAACTGCATGTGCAGTTGCATAACTGACATGTGGCCTAGATGCCTGTTGGGCCCACATGCCAGTCAGCCAACTGCACTAGCAGTTAAGTAGAAGCAGCGTCCTTCTCCAACATAGCTCTCCGACTCCACGTCGCTGCCAAGAAGCTAACCGGCCGTCAGTGGTCAACCCGCCTAGCTTGGCTTCAACTGAGGGTAGAAGCGGTGGCCTTACTTGGACCCAAGCGGCGGCAACCTACCGTGTTCTACTCTTCCTCGTTTTTTGTGTGGCGCGGCTTCGCTGGCAGCATGGCGGGGCCTCGGCGGAGCCGGCGACGTCCTCTGTCTCGTTGCCGGCGGGTGGCGCCTCGGCGGAGTGGGGGAAATCCTCCCCCTCATTGCCGGCAAGGTGGGGCCTCGACGGATCCGGCGGTGTCCTCTACCTCGTTGTTGGCGCCGCGGGGCCTCGGCGGAGCAGGGCCTCGTTGACGCCAGTGGAGCAGGGACTCGTCGGAGCTGGCATTGTCCTCTGCCTCATCCTCGGTCTCTCCAAACAGCGCCTCGCCCGCTTCATCGCCCTCTTTGTAGGCGGCCGCAGCCTCCGCCACCTGCATGCGGTTCCGCCAGCGCTCTAGGCGGCCCTCGCGGGCGGAGCGGTACAAGTCGAGCAGCGCCTCCTGCTCCGCTCGCTCCGCGGAGATCTGCTCCTCTGCCTGCAGGTGCTCCTGGAGGAGAAGGTGGTTGTAGGTGGCATCTGCATGCGCCTCCCGGAACTGCTCCTCACGCTTCTGCCTCACCGTGTCCATATATTGGGCACGGGCCTCGCCGATGGTCATGGTGCAATGCACCGGCGAGGATGGCACGGAGGAGGGGGTTGGCGCCGGATCATCGACTACCATGTTCTCCATTGGGACGTCGTCGTCCTCCGGCTGCCTGCCGGCCAGCCAGTCGGCAGCAATGGCTGCCATCTCCTTGTGGTCCGTCGTCCGCCCGTCCCGAAGAGCGCTGGAGCGCGAGGAAGCCATGGCGGGCAGTAGTGGTGTGGACAGGAGAATAGGAATGGATGCGGATGACTGCGGCCATGGCCGGCGCAGCAGTTTATATAGCAATGGTGGGTGGCAGAGGGACGGATGTGTGGCGCCAGAGTAGCCGCCTCGGCAACTGCGTATCATTAATGTGGGCGGTAGAAGGACGGACAGACGACACTTGTGTCGTTTGAAGGCAGAGCAATCGCATGCACCGGGGAGCGGGGCGGGCGGCGCTGACCGTTTTGGGCGAAAAGCGCGCGCGGGCGAGGGAGGCGGTCTGGGTGGGCCAGGGCTGTCAGACTCGTGCTTGGCAGCGGGTCGGTCCAGCAGCCAGACATGCTGCCTTGCCAGCTACCTCACCGAGCTGAGCAACGACAATCAAACGATGGACGTAGCTTCCGACCAGGAGCCGGCGCCACTGTCCAAGCCGGTTCATGCCGTGTTCACCATAGAGCAGGTGCGGCCGCACTTCGACACCCTAATGGTGGAAGAGCTACCAGCGCAGGAGGACCTGTGCTGCAACCTCCATCTCCTCAACGAGCACCGGTGAACAGGCGAATGACAATGCCGTTGCGGACATGTGGCCCTATGGAATCAGCGTTGCACGACGAACTACACACCAACATCGATGAGGTACTTGAAGGGAATATAAATTCTACCTTTAGCTCCTTGTTGGGTTCGACACTCTTATTTATTAAAAAAACTACAATTGACCCCCTACACTTGTGGGTTATCAACTCGCCACTCAGCATGAAGTTTGTTTCTATTTTCTTTGCTTCATTGTTCATCGTACACAGGTTTTCTTCCTTGAACATGTTGGGAATCGTTGCATGGAAAACAAAAATGTTCTACGCACATGCAATGATCTATCCATGATGATGCATAGAAACGAGGGGGAGAGTTTGTCCGCGTACCCTCGTAGAATGTAAGAGGAAGCATTTCACAACGCGGTTGATGTAGTCGAACTTTTTTCGTGATCCAACCGATCTAGTACCGAACGTACGACGCCTCCGCATTCTGCACATGTTCAGGTCGGTGACGTCCCTCGCCTTCTTGATCCAACAAGACGTCGAGGTAGTAGATGAGTTTCGTCAGCAAGACGGCATGGTGATGGTGATGGTGAAGTGATCTCCGCAGGGTTTCGCCTAAGCACTACGAAAATATGATCGAGGGTGTAAACGGTGGAGGGGGCGCCGCACATGGCTAACAATTGATCTAGTGTGTGCTAGGCGCCCCCTCCCATATATATATATATATATATAGGTGGGAGGGAGGTAGGAGAAGCCCTAGGAGGCACCCAAGTAGGAGGAATCCTACTTGGAGTGCCTCCCAAGGCGTCCCCCCCTGCCATATATAACTGAGGGGAAGGAAAGAGGGGGGAGAGGGAAGGAAGTGGGAATACTAATCCACACTTGCATTCCCCTTCCCCCCTTTCATTCTCCTCCTAGGCCGGCCCATATGGGGGGAGCACCAGCCCCTTATGGCTGGTGCATTTGTCCTCTTGGCCCATAAGGCCCATATCTTTTGTCAGGGGTGCCCGAAACCCATTCCGGTGACTCGATAAATACCCGGTACCCCCCGAAACACTTCCGGTGTCCGAATACCATCGTCCTATATATCAATATTTACCTCTGGACCATTTCAAGACTCCTCGTCATGTCCTTGATCTCATCTAGGACTCCGAACAACATTCAGTCACCAAATCACATAACTCATATAATACTATATCGTCATCGAACGTTAAGAATGCGGACCCCACAGGTTCGAGAACTATGTAGACATGACCGAGACACCTCTCCGGTCAATAACCAATAGCAGAACCTGGATGCCCATATTGGCTCCTACATATTCTACGAAGATCTTTACCGGTCGAACCGTTATGACAACATACGTAATTCCCGTTGTCCGTCGGTATGTTACTTGCCCAAGATTCGATCGTCGGTATCTTCATACCTAGTTCAATCTCATTACCGGCAAGTCTCTTTACTCGGTCCGTAATACATGACCTCGTGACTAACTCCTTAGTCGTTTGCTTGCAAGCTTATGATGTGTATTATCGAGAGGGCCCAGAGATACCTCTCCAATACTCAGAGTGACAAATCCTAATCTCGATCTATGCCAACTAAACAAACACCTTTGGAGATACCTATAGAGCATCTTTATAATCACCCATTTATGTTCTGACGTTTGATAGCACACAAGTCATTCCTCAGTATCCGGGAGTTGCATAATCTCATAGTCGAAGGAATATGTATTTGACATGAAGAAAGCAATAGCAATAAAACTGAACGATCATTATGCAAAGCTAACGAATAGGTCTTGTCCATTACATCATTCTCCTAATGATGTGATTCGATTATCAAATGACAACACATGTCCATGGTTAGGAAACCTTAACCATCTTTGATCAACGAGCTAGTCAAGTAGAGGCTCACTAGGGACATGATGTTTGTTTACGTATTCACACATGTATTTAGGTTTCCAATCAATACAATTCTAGCATGAATAATACACCTTTATCATGAATAAGGAAATATAAAATAACAACTTTATTATTGCCTCTAGGGCATATTTCCTTCAGTCTCCCACTTGCACTAGAGTCAATAATGTAGATTACATTCTAATGAATCTAACACCCATGGAGTGTTGGTGCTGATCATGTTTTGTAATGAGGAGACATTGCATGAAGACTATGGATTGCGAAGACATAGTTGTTTCATGGTTTCCTTTTCTTCTTTGTTGAGTCATAGGAACCACCGTACTGTTAAGTGGGGTCCAAGTGAACAAAGTCAGAGTGACTAAAGTGATGCTCAACCAAATCCTAAGTCTTCGAGCGAAGACAACGAGAGCAAATCTTATCCAGAGCTGGATAAGTTAGCCTTACTTGTAGCTCAAGTCAAGCTGCCGCATGTGTTTGAAATCTGACCGTTGGACACCTGTCAGTTCCTTAGTGACCCAGGGTCATTTTGGACAAATCAGGTCGGGTTGTCTCCTGGCTATAAATAGCCCACCCCTACACCATAAATTGGTGGCTGCTCAGAGTTAGTGCACGGCTTTTGTCGTTTGAGAGCAACCCACCTCCGAAGCCTTTGAGAGAGAAATCCTTGCGAGGCCAAAGCCCTTAACACCCAGAGACAAAGAGTGTTAGGCATCACTGAAGTCTTTCTGTCTGTGTGATCTGAATACTTGTTACACTTGAGGATTGTGAATCCTCCAGCCGGTTAGGTGTCGCGTTCTGAGCATCCAAGAGTCATTGTGGATCACCGGTGAACGAAGTCTATGAAGGTTTGGAAGTCTACCTTGAAGACTTACCAGAGTGATTGGGCAAGGACTGTGTGTCCTTAGCTCGAGGGGAATAAGGTGAAAACGCGGTCTTCTGAGTTAAATCTCAGCCTCCTTAACCAGACGTACAGTTGTCACAGCAACTGGAACTGGTCCAACAAATACCTGTCCTCACCGAGCAACTGGTTCTATCTCTTACCTCTTTTTGGTTACTGTTTGTCCTCGTGAAGTCATTGCCTACTTGTATGATCTGATTGACTTCACTATGTGAAGACTATTGTTGATTGGCTTCATACTATCTTCCATCTTGATCCATACTACCTAGCTGCTGATAGTCTTCGTGCTTTCACTTCATGGCTTAGTTGACTATGGCTTGTCTAGTGTAGTCTACTGATACGTCTCTGTCGTATCTACTTTTCCAAACACTTTTGCCCTTGTTGTGGACTCTAACTTGTATGATTTGAATGGAACTAACCCGGATTGACGCTGTTTTCAACAGAATTGCCATGGTGTTGTTTTATGTGCAGAAAACAAATATTCTCGGAATGACCTGAAACTCCACGGAACATCTTAGAAAAAACAATAAAAATCCTCGCCAAAGATGAAGACCAGGGGGGCCACACCCTTCTCACGAGGGTGGGGGGCGCCCCCCCCTAGGGCGCGCCCCCTACCTCGTGGGCCCCCTGTTGCATCTCCGACTCCAACTCCACCTCCATATATTGAGTTTTGATGAGAAAAAGTCAGAGAGAAGAAATCATCGCGTTTTACGATACGGAGCCGCCGCCAAGCCCTAAAATCTCTCGGGAGGGCCGATCTGGAGTCCGTTCGGGGCTCCGGAGAGGGGGATTCATCGTCGTCGTCATCATCAACCATCCTCCATCACCAATTTCATGATGCTCACCACCGTGCGTGAGTAATTCCATCGTAGGCTAGCTGGACGGTGATGGGTTGGATGAGATTTATCATGTAATCGAATTAGTTTTGTTAGGGCTTGATCCCTAGTATCCATTATGTTCTGAGATTGATGTTGCTATGACTTTGCTATGCTTAATGCTTGCCACTAGGGCCCGAGTGCCATGATTTCAGATCTGAACCTATTATGTTTTCATGAATATATATGTGAGTTCTTGATCCTATCTTGCAAGTCTATAGTCACCTACTATGTGTTATGATCCGGCAACCCCGAAGTGACAATAATCGGGACCACTCCCGGTGATGACCATAGTTTGAGGAGTTCATGTATTTACTATGTGCTAATGCTTTGTTCCGGTTCTCTATTAAAAGGAGGCCTTAATATCCCTTAGTTTACAATAGGACCCCGCTGCCACGGGAGGGTAGGACAAAAGATGTCATGCAAGTTCTTTTCCATAAGCACGTATGACTATATACGGAATACATGCCTACATTACATTGATGAACTGGAGCTAGTTCTGTGTCACCCTATGTTATGACTGTTACATGATGAACCGCATCCGGCATAATTATCCATCACTAATCCGGTGCCTACGAGTTTTCCATATACTGGTTCTCGCTTATTTACTTCCCCGCTGCTACTGTTACAATCACTACAAAATACTAAAAACATTGCTTTTGCTGTCTTTACTTTTGTTGCCGCTACCACCACTATCATATTACTTTGCTACTAAACACTTTGCTGTAGATACTAAGTTTCCAAGTATGGTTGAATTGACAACTCAGCTGCTAATACTTGAGAATATTCTTTGGCCCCCCTTGAATCGAATCAATAAATTTGGGTTGAATACTCTACCCTCGAAAGCTGTTGCGATCCCCTATACTTGTGGGTTATCAAGACAAATTTCTGGCACCGCTGCCGGGGAGCATAGCCCTATTCTTTGAGTCACTTGGGATTTTTATCTGCTGGACACTATGAAGAACTTGAGAGATCCAAAAACCAAGATCTATCTCTCAACTATGAGGGGAGGTAAGGAACTGCCATCTAGCTCTGCACTTGATTCACCTTCTATTATGAGTAAGTTTGGGACACCTACATCTGCTTCTGCTATTCGTTCTGATATGTCACATGTTATTGATGATGCCACTTCTGCTATGCATGATACTTATGATGAAACTGCTTCTATGCCTGATACTACTGTACCCCTTAGTGAATTTCTTGATGAACAAATTGTTAGGGCTAGAGAAAAAGAAATTATTGAATCTGAATACGATGATGATAGTGATGATGAAAATATGCCTGCTATTCCTGAGGGCTATCTTTTTTATACGGAATCTTCTGCCACTATTTTTGCTTGTAAAGATAGATATGAGCTTAAGAGATTATTAATTAAATGGAACAAAGAATCACTTAGAGATAAAATGAGACCTGACCCTGCTTTTGCTACTTCACCTATATGCGTTCCTGATAAGGATGATGAATTCTCTGTTGATCCTGATATAATTACTTTGGTTTAATCTGATCCGTTTTATGGCTATGAATCTAAAACTGTTGTGGCACATCTTACTAAGTTAAATGATATAGCTGCCCTGTTCACTAATGATGAGAGATCGCGTTACTTTTATATACTCAAAATATTTCCGTTCTCATTAAAGGGTGATGCTAAGATATGGTTTAATTCTCTTGATCCTGGTTGTGTGCGTAGTCCCCAGGATATGATTTATTACTTCTCTGCTAAATATTTCCCTGCTCATAAGAAACAAGCTGCTTTGAGGGAAATATACAACTTCATGCAAATTAAAGAAGAGAGTCTCCCACAAGCTTGGGGGAGGCTTCTCAAGTTACTTAATGCTTTGCCTGATCATCCTCTTAAGAAACCTGAAATACTTGATATCTTTTATAATGGACTAACCGATGCTTCCAGAGATTACCTGGATAGTTGTGTTGGTTCTCTTTTCAGGGAAAGAACACCGGATGAAGCTGAAATTCTATTGAATAATATGTTGACAAATGAAAATAATTGGGCACCTCCTGAGCCAGCTCCTGAGCCAACTCCTGCTCCAATTACTGAGCCTATTCCTAAACCAACTCCGAAGAAGAGAGGTATTTTATTTCTCAGTCCCGAAGATATGCAAGAGGCAAAGAAATCTATGAAAGAAAAAGGTATTAAATCTGAAGACGTTAAGAATTTACCTCCTATTGAAGAAATACATGGACTTAATATACCGCATGTTCAAGAAACTTATTATCTCAATTATTTATTCACTGAAGAACCTCCTGATCCCGATATCCCGACACAGGTAGTAAAGGTAAATTCTCTCCATAGATATGATAAATCTGAAGTCCATCCTACTAAAATTGCTAGTCAATGCTTGGATGAGTTTGATAACTTTATGTATAAGCAAGACGACTTCAATGCTTATTTTGGTAGACAATTAAAAGAAAATGCTTATATGATTAGACACTTGGGTGATTATATGGCTGATATTAAAGGTGAACTTAAACTTGTTAGAAAACATGCTTCTATGGTTAGCACTCAAGTAGAACAAGTACTTAAAGCTCAAAAAGAAGTGCTTAATGAAATGAATAGTAAGAAAAATGATTATTCTGTTAGAGTGGCTACTAGAACTGGTAGAATGACTCAGGAACCTTTGTATCCTGAAGGCCACCCTAAGAGAATCGAGCAAGATTCTCAAAGAAATAATATTGATGTTCCTAGTTCTTCTAAAAAGAAGAAGAAGAAAAATGATAGAACTTTGCAAACTTCTAGTGAACCATTGCTGAACCACCTGATAATCCAAATGATATATCTATGTCTGATGCTGAAACACAATCTGGTAATGAACATGAACCTAGTAAAAATATTAATGATGATGTTCATGATGATGCTCAACCTAGTAATGATAATGATGTAGAAATTGAACCTGCTATTGATCTTGATAACCCACGATCAAAGAATCAACGTTATGATAAAAGAGACTTTGTTGCTAGGAAACATGGTAAAGAAAGGGAACCTTGGGTTCAGAAACCCATGCCTTTTCCTCCGAAACCATCCAAGAAAAAGGATGATGAGGATTTTGAGTGCTTTGCTGAAATGATTGGGCCTATATTTTTGTGTATGAGATTAACTGATGTGCTCAAAACAAATCCTTATGCTAAATATATGAAGGATATCATTACTAATAAAAGAAAGATACCGGAAGCTAAAATTTCTACCATGCTTGCTAATTACACTTTTAAGGGTGGAACACCACAGAAACTGGGAGACCCCGGAGTACCTACTATACCTTGCTCCATTAAAAAGAATTATATTAAAACTGCTTTATGTGATCTTGGAGCCGGTGTTAGTGTTATGCCTCTCTCTTTATATCGTAGACTTGACTTGAATAAGCTGACACCTACTGAAATATCTTTGCAAATGGCTGATAAATCAACTGCTATACCTGTCGGTATCTGTGAGGATGTGCCTGTTGTGGTTGCAAACGTTACTATTTTAATGGACTTTGTTATACTTGATATTCCCGAGGATGATAGTATGTCTATTATTCTTGGAAGACCTTTTCTTAATACTGCAGGGGCTGTTATTGACTGCAACAAAGGCAATGTCACTTTTCATGTTAATGGTAATGAGCATACGGTACACTTTCCGAGGGAACAACCTCAAGTTCATAGTATCAATTCTATTAGAAGAATTCCATCGATTATATTTGGAGGTTTTGAATTTCCTCTTCCTACTGTCAAGAAGAAATATGATATTCTTATTATTGGGGATGTGCATATCCCCGTTGAGGTAACTTAGTGTTATTCGAAATTTCTCCGGTTTCATGATTATCGGAATGAGTTTGTTAACAAGACTTGATCAACTTTGTTAGTGGATTCTTTTTGATGAACATGAGATGGATGAAACTAGAAGCACAAACTTCTGTACCCTCTTTATACTTTCTGTTATTTATATTAAATAAAGTAAAAATAGTATTTTTTGTCTGTTTCCTGACTTATCCGTGCAATATAAAAATATCCCGAAAATAAAAGTCCTTAGAATGCCATGCCAATTTAATATGATTTTTTCGGGAATATTTGAGGATTTACTGTGCAAAAATTACCATGGGAGGAGCTGCCACCTGGCCACGAGGGTGGTGGGCGCCCCCCTATAGGGTGCGCCCCCTGCCTCGTGGGCCCATGGTGGCCCTCCTACACTTATCCCAGCACCCATCTTCTTCCTCTATCTCACACAAACCCGAAAAACCAACTCAAGCACGAGTTCCAGCCACTTTTGCTGCGATTTTCGATCTCCTTGCTCAAAGCACCTCTCGCAAAACCGCTTGGGGAGATTGTTCCTTGGTATGTGACTCCTCCATTGGTCCAATTAGTTTTTGTTCTAGTGCTTTATTCTTTGCAAATTTGTGATGCATAGGTGACCATGTTCTTGAGCTTGCATGTCAAATTTATATGGTTCCAAGTAGTTCTAATGCTTGATATAGGCTCTAGGTACTTATAGGAGTAGTTGCTATCAGTTTTATAGAAGTTGGTTTACTTTTATTTTGAAGTTACTAAAAATTTCAGAATTTTTCAGAGAAAAACAATATGTTTAGGAAGATGTTCCAAGGTGGTTCCTCTTAGAAGCAAGGACCCAGGATTGCTATGCGATGCTGACGAGGATCCACCAAGAGACGCTCCAGTACGGCCTTGCGAATGGCCATTGAAAAATTTTATGGACCGTGCGGGAATTAAAGAAGAATTCAAAGCATATTTGCACAATGCCGGTCTTGAGGATTTTGAGGCTAACAAATGCCCCCAGTATCATGATCTCACAAGTTCATTTGTGAGGAGGTTTGAGTATTCATCTTCGCGTAATTCTCCTTCAGTCATGTTTGATCTTTATGACAAATCTTATACCATGGACCTAGAGGATTTCACTTCTGCTTGCGAACTTCCATCATGGGGCAGTATTAGGGATCCCCCTAAATCTGAATTTAGAAACTTTCTTGCTAGTATAACTGTGGGGGAATCCAGAGACATAACGCAGGCTACCATAGGGAGCATTCACTTTCCTGCTATACATTATTTTGCTCTCTTCATTGGTAGATGCATAAATGCTAAGGATGAAGCATGTCACTTGTGTGTCCCTGATCTTAGCATTCTTAGGAGTGCTATGTTAGGAGACCAATCTTATCATATGGGAGCCATTGTAGCTCGTAGGTTGCATCATAATAGACATAATGGAGATTTCTTTGGAGGAATTTATGCAACCCGCTTAGCTCATTTTCTTGAAATAGACATTCATGAGGGTGATATGGAGTTGCCTCCTGCATATTTAGATTATAACTCTATGGCTTCGCACCAGTTTGTCGAGAGGCCTGAATCATCTCTCTTATATCGCTTAATTTTTGATAAACGACGTGTTTTCCATATTACTCTCCCTGCTCCTGCCTTCTTTGATTCACACACAAAAGGAAGATATGTTATTACCAGAGAGGAGGCAGAAGAGTATGAGACGAGAGCGGAGGCAGCCAGACTCCACGCTGCAGCTCAGCAGGCGATACCGCTGCACATCAGTATGATCTATCCTTCCTCATCACAGTACGACCCCAACAATTATTATTATGGATATCCGCCAGGCCAGCCGTGGCCATAGACCAACTTAGGCCAAAAGCCTAAGCTTGGGGGAGTACGTATTTCTCACCGACATTACATTTATGTTCACACACACTCATTGCTAGATGTCGGTGCTCATACTTTTTCACTGTAATATCCATGCTAGTTTATTTTCCTTTTTCTACTTTCTTCTTGTGTGTTTGTTAAACCTTAAGAAAAACCAAAAAAAATTAGTAGTAGTTTATTTTTCTGTTGTAGTAGTAATAATTAAAAAGAAAACCCAAAAATATTTCCCGTTCTTCTTATGCTTGTTGGGAGCTTTCCCGTGTAAATAGTTTTTATTTCTTTTCTTTTCTTTGGGGGTCAGTAGGAGAAGACCATAATTAAATTGTTGAAGTGGCTCTTATATGCATTATTGTTGATTAAACCCAGAGCCCATATTGCCTTGTCTTCTCCTGCTTATTGAATGCTCGCAGATTCCAGCTTAGTCCAATGCACGTGCACTCTTATTATTATTCACACCGTTCGGTCATGCAAGTGAAAGGCAATTATGATGATATATGATGGACTGACTGAGATGAGAAAAGCTGGTATGAACTTGACCTCTTTTGTTTTTGTAAATATGATGAGCCCGTCATTCTTGATTCAGCTTATTATGAATAAACATGTTTGCAATAACAATTAGAGATCAGAGTTGCTTGTGCCATGCTTGATTAGCTATGAGCTATAATGATTTACCTTGTGTGCCAACATGCTATTGAGATGCTTATGATGTGGTATGATGGGGTGGTATCCTCTTTTGAATAATTTAAGTGACTTGACTTGGCACATGTTCACGCATGTAGTTGAAACAAATCAACATAGCCTTCACGATATTTATGTTCATGGTGGATTATATCCTACTCATGCTTGCATCCAATGTTTATTAATTTTAATGCATGTACATGGCTGTTGTCGCTCTCTAGTTGGTCGCTTCCCAGTCTTTTGCTAGCCTTCACTTGTACTAAGCGGGAATACTGCTTGTGCATCCAATCCCTTAAACCCCAAAGTTATTCCAGATGAGTCCACCATACCTTCCTATATGCGGTATCTACCTGCCGTTCCAAGTAAATTTGTATGTGCCAAAATCTAAACCTTCAAATAAACATTCTGTTTTGTATGCTTGAATAGCTCATGTATCAACAAAGGCTGTCCTTATCTTCCGTGTTAGGCGGGTTATTCTCAAGAGGAGTGGACTCCGCTCCTCACTCACGAGAAAATGGCTGGTCACCGGGATGCCCAGTCCCATGCTTTATGCAAAATAAATCAAAATTAATTGCAAACAAAACTCCCCCTGGGACCTGATGTATGTTGGAGGCACTCGTTGTTTCGAGCAAGCCATGGATTGATGCTTGTTGGTGGAAGGGGAGTATAAACTTTACCATTTTGTTTGGGAACCGCCTATAATGTGTTTAGCATGGAAGATATCGCCATCTCTTAGTTGTTACGTTGACAATGAAAGTATACCGCTCAAAATACAATTTATCTCTATTGCAAAACCGAGCTCTGGCACCTCTACAAATCCCTGCTTCCCTCTGCGAAGGGCCTATCTATTTACTTTTATGTTGAGTCATCACCCTCTTATTAAAAAGCACTAGCTGGAGAGCACAGACGTCATTTGCATTCATCACTGTTAATTTATATTGGGTATGACTATGATTGGATCTCTTTTACCATGAATTACAATGTCTAGTCAGTCCTTGATCTTTAAAGGTGCTCTGCATTTATGTTTTGCGGTCTCGGAAAGGGCTAGCGAGATACCATCTTGTTATATCATATTATGATTGTTTTGAGAAAGTGTTGTCATCCAAGATTTATTATTATGACTTGCTAGTTGATTATGCTATTGATATGAGTAATGATGAGACCTGAGAATTATTGCAAATGTGGTTAGTTATGATCTATGCTGAAAACTTGAATGCTGGCTTGACATAGTTACAACAACAAGAGCAAACAGAGTTTGTAAAAGTTTTTCTTTCTTTCTTTCAGTTTGTCAACTGAATTGCTTGAGGACAAGCAAGGGTTTAAACTTAGGGGAGTTGATACGTCTTCGTCGTATCTACTTTTCCAAACACTTTTGCCCTTGTTTTGGACTCTAACTTGTATGATTTGAATGGAACTAACCTGGACTGACGCTGTTTTCAGCAGAATTACCATGGTGTTGTTTTATGTGCAGAAAACAAATATTCTTGGAATGACCTGAAACTCCACGGAACATCTTAGAAAAAACAATAAAAAATCCTCACCAAAGATGAAGACCAGGGGGCCCACACCCTTCTCACGAGCGTGGGGGCACGCACCCCCCCCACCTAGGGCACGCCCCCCTACCTCGTGGGCCCCCTGTTGCGTCTCCGACTCCAACTCCACCTCCATATATTGAGTTTCGATGAGAAAAAAATCAGAGAGAAGAAATCATCGCGTCTTATGATACGGAGCCGCCGCCAAGCCCTAAAACCTCTCGGGAGGGCTGATCTGGAGTCCGTTCGGGGCTCCGGAGAGGGGGATTCGTCGCCGTCGTCATCATCAACCATCCTCCATCACCAATTTCATGATGCTCACCGCCGTGCGTGAGTAATTCCATTGTAGGCTTGCTGGACGGTGATGGGTTGGATGAGATTTATCATGTAATCGAGTTAGTTTTGTTAGGGTTTGATCCCTAGTATCCATTATGTTCTGAGATTGATGTTGCCATGACTTTGCTATGCTTAATGCTTGCCACTAGGGCCCGAGTGCCATGATTTCAGATCCGAACCTATTATGTTTTCATGAATATATGTGAGTTCTTGATCCTATCTTGCAAGTCTATAGTCACCTACTATGTGTTATGATCCGGCAACCCCGGAGTGACAATAATCGGGACCACTCCCAGTGATGACCATAGTTTGAGGAGTTCATGTATTCACTATGTGCTAATGCTTTGTTCTGGTTCTCTATTAAAAGGAGGCCTTAATATCCCTTAGTTTCCAATAGGACCCCGCTGCCACGGGAGGGTAGGACAAAAGATGTCATGCAAGTTCTTTTCCATAAGCACGTATGACTATATACGGAATACATGCCTACATTACATTGATGAAGTGGAGCTAGTTCTATGTCACCCTATGTTATGACTTTTACATGATGAGCGCATCCGGCATAATTATCCATCACTGATCCGGTGCCTATGAGTTTTCCATATACTGGTTCTCGCTTATTTACTTTCCCGCTGCTACTGTTACAATCACTATAAAATACCAAAAAAATTACTTTTGTTGTCTTTACTTTTGTTGCCGCTACCACCACTATCATATTACTTTGCTACTAAACACTTTGCTGCAGATACTAAGTTTCCAAGTGTGGTTGAATTGACAACTCAGCTGCTAATACTTGAGAATATTCTTTGGCTCCCCTTGAGTCAAATCAATAAATTTGGGTTGAATACTCTACCCTCGAAAGTTGTTGCGATCCCCTATACTTGTGGGTTATCATCTACCTTCTGCTGCATATCAATAGGTTCATTGTTATTGTTTGTCTTCAAAGCCCTCGTGTTTTGAAGACTTTCATAAAAATCGCCTATTCACCCCCCTCTAGTCGATAACTACCACTTTCAATTAGTATCAGAGCAAGGTGCTCCCTTGTTCTATGTGATTTGGTTTAACCACCTAGAGTTTGAGCTATGTCGACTGCAGGGATAATCAATGTCTCCGATGCGTGCCTTGTCTTCGATGGCACTGATTACCCCTACTGGAAGAATAAGATGTGCATGCATCTTGAAGCCATTGATGTCGACCTCTGGTATGTCATCAAGATCGGCGTTCCCAAGGCCGGTGAAGGCGTCACCCCAGCTGATGTCAAGAAGTTCATTCAACTGGATTCTACTGCCAAGAACATCATATGTGATCATCTGACCAAAGGACAGTATGGCCGTGTGAGTGCTTTGGAAACTGTGAAGCTAGTCTGGGACTGGCTCTCCAAGGTCAATGAAGGCGTCTCAACCCAAAGAGACTCAAGGATCAGTGTTCTTCGGAATCTCTTCAACCGCTTCAAGAGAAATGGCAATGAGAATGTTCAGCTCGCGTTTGATAGCCTAACGGACATCACAAATGAGCTTCATGAACTCGGCGCCACTGAGATCACCAAGCATGAAATGGTCAAGACACTCTTGAGATCACTCGACAGCTCGTTTGACACCCTGGCCCTGATGATTCGCCCTGACTTCAAGACTATCGATCCGTCTGACATACTTGAGAGGCTCAACACACATGAGTTCCAGCTATCTGAGAAAAGATATATCTATGGTCCCAAGTATGGCCGAGCTCGTGCTTTGAAGGCAAAGGCCATTTCCTCATCTGAAGAAGAATTTGACTGTAGTTCCGAGGATCCTGAAGACATTGGAAAGGAACTTGCCGTCCTCGTGAAGAAGTTCCAAAGGTTCACCAGGAAGAAAGGCTCCAGACAGTCTTCAAGATCCAACTCAAGAAATGATGAAGCTACCTCCCGTGACTACAAGAAGAGAACGTGCCACAAGTGCAAAAAACCTGGTCATTACATCTCTTAATGTCCTCAATGGGACAATAAGAAGAAGAAGAAGAAGAAGAAGAAGAAGAGCAAGGAATATGATTCTGATGACAAGAAGAAGAAGAAATCCTCAGAGTCTTCTTCCAAGTCTTCGTCAAAGTCTTCATCACACAGGAAGAGCTCATCTATCAAGGCTCGTGCGTTTGTTGGCAAGGAAATGGATTCAGAGGAGGAGTCTGCATCTGAGGAGGTGGAGATGGAGTCTGAAGAGGAATCTGATTCAGGCGTGGCAAGCCTGGCTTTAGCTTCAGCATACGTCGCCAAGTCCATCTTCAACACTGAAGATGATGGCCTCTTCACCAACGCCGATGCTAACGAGGATGACTTTGCACCCACCTACTTCTTCATGGCACTATCAAACATCAAGTGATGCTCACTATGAAACATCAAGTGAAGATGACTCTGAATGTAAATCTAAACCTAGCTACAAAACACTTGCTAAAATTGCAACACAGCAACAGACTGCTATGGAACATATTCAAAAACTGTTAGACAAAAGCGATGAACTGTTGGACGCGGAAATGACTCAAACTCAGTCCTTAATTGAAGACATTAAAAATCTTCATGTTAAGTACGAAGAACTTGAAAGTCATCATGAAACGATCTCAACTACTCATGAAAAGCTCTCCTATGATTATCTTCAAAGGAAGTAAGAGCTTGAGAACTTGAGATCGGCTCATGAAGATCTTCAAAAGGAGAACGAGTCACTTCGCGCTCAACAGACCAGTTCCGCTCAGGAAGGATTTCAACCACCATGTCTAAAATGCCTTGAGCGTGATAACGCTACTTTTGTTGCTGGATGTTCTACTGCTACTACTGTTGCAATATCTTCAACTCCTGATGTGGTAACTAACCCCTCTGCTAAGGATACCACTACTATTGCTGATGAGAATGCCAAGTTGAAGACATTGCTTGAGACAGGAATGTACAAAAGTCTCAAAGGGCATCAGACACTATGTGATGTCCTCAAGAAACAGATTCTGAATCGAAACCCTAGGAAAGAGGGTGTTGGGTTCGAAAGGAAAATGAACGTTGATGGTTCCTATTGGAAGCCTGAGCAGTGCCCCAAAACCACATGGGTTGCTGCAAAGGGACCTTCAGTGGATCCATCTACCCTATCTGGCTTCACTTGTGCTAACCCGATTACCATTGATGAATCTTTTGATGCAAACTATAAAATGTTTAAGAATAAGAATGGTGAAGTATTTGCCAGGTATATTGGTATTAACTGCAGGAATGGACCACCTTTGAAGAAGATCTGGGTGCCCAAGAGTTGTCTTGAAAATCTTCAGGTGAATGTCATCTTGACACCACCTGGGAAGAAGAAAAACCCCAGACCAAAGGCTTCATATAGACAGAGGACTCACCAGAGTCACCCTAACACAAATATTTTGCAGGGAGACCATACTCGGGCCTATGAATATGAGTGTGTTTCATCAAACCGCCATGTTCATAAGACCAATAACTACTCTGCTTATTCTTATGAGTATTATTCACCTCCTGCAAGACTATTTGCTAGGGCTCCAAAGCCAAAGCTCTCAGATGCTGCACTTAGACTCATTGCTTCGAAGCCACCCCTGAAGATGTGGGTGGTTAAGAAAACTTAACTCTATTTTGCAGGGAAAGGTCTCCAGTCGGAAATCAAAGGCGTCAGACGCTATTGCCGGGGACCTAAAACATCTTGTGGGGCGCAAGATAAAATGCCCAAATGGTCTTATTATGTATTTTGTTCCTGAGTGTCTTGCCAATCATCCTATCAGTCCTAACCTGGATCTAAGCTTTCATAATCCACTTGCTCGTCAAATTTTTATGCTTCACAATACCCTTCGTGAAGCCTATCCCCCTAACTGCACTGTAGGGTATGACACCAGCTGCTTCAGAATGGATTATTGACAGTGAATGCACTAACCACATGACTGGCGATCGAAGTCTTCTCATGGACTCAACCTTACGTCCATCTGACAAGAGTCATATCACATTTGCTGACACTGGTAAAAGCAAGGTATTGGGTCTAAGTAGAGTTGCAATCTCAAAGGATCAGCACATGGATAAAGTGATGCTTGTTGAATCCCTTGGTTTCAACTTAATGTCTGTCTCAATGCTTTGTGACTTGAACATGATTGTGATATTTGGAAAATATTGTTGCCTTGTTCTAATGGAATCTGACAAGTTTCTAGTCTTTGAAGGGTACCGAAAAGGTGATCTGTACATGGTAGATTTCTCAGCAGGACCATAGCTGGTCGTATGTCTTCTAGCAAAAGCTTCAGAGTGGTGGCTCTGGCATCGGAGCCTAGGGCATGCTGGCATGAGGAACTTGTACACTCTCATGAAGAAGAAGCATGTAGTAGGCATCGAGGGCGTCAAGTTCAAAAAGGATCATCTGTGTGGTGCCTGCGAAGCCGGGAAGATGACTAGGGCCAAGCATCCTTGGAAGACAATCATGACGACATCACGTCCCTTCGAGCTGCTTCACATGGACCTATTCAGCCCTACTCATTACTCCACTCTTACTACCACTGCTTGTCTCTATGGCTTCGTTATTGTTGATGATTACTCTAGATATACCTGGGTGCATATAATTCTCTACAAGACTGAAGTGCAGGATGTCTTCAGGCGATTCACCAATCGTGCCATGACAAACTATGGCATCAAGATCAAGCACATAAGAAGTGACAATGACACAGAGTTCAAGAACACCGGACTCGACACTTATCTTGATACATTGGGCATCACACATGAATTCTCAGCTCCATACACACCTCAGCAGAATGGCATCATGGAGCGCAAGAACAGAACACTCATTGAGATGGCTCGGATGATGCTTGATGAGTACAAGACTCCAAGGAAGTTCTGGCTTGAAGCTATTGATACTGCATGCCATGTCATCAACCGTGTTTATCTTCACAAGCTTCTAAAGAATACATCATATGAGCTACTGACTGGTAAGAACCCAAATATATGCTACTTCAGAGTATTTGGTGCCAGGTGCTGGATCAAGGATCTACATCACACTTCAAAATTTGCACCGAAAGCACATGAAGATTTTATGCTTGGTTACGAAAAGGATTCGCACTCCTACAGAGTCTTCAACCTCTTTCACTATAAAGTGGTTGAAACTGCGGATGTGCGGTTCGATGAAACTAACGGCTCACAAAGAGAGCACCTGCCAAATGTGCTAGATGAAGTCTCACCAAGTGAATCCATCAAGCTTATGGGTACTGGAGAAATCATACCTTCAGAGGCACAGACTGAAGAGGAACTTATCATTTCTGCACCAAATCAACCTGAAGACTCTGCTCAACCTAAAGCCAATGCTGAAGATGAAGACAATGATCAACAAGAGCAAAATATTCGTCCAGTTCATCCTCGTGTTGCAAATGAATTACATATTGAGAAGATAATTGATAGCATCAATGCACCTGGTCCCCTTACTCGTTCAAGAGCAACTCAGCTAGCAAATTTCTGTGGGCACTTTGCATTTGTGTCCATATCTGAACCCAAGAAAGTTGTTGAAGCCTTCATGGAACCTGAATGGATTCAAGCTATGCAAGAAGAGCTTCAACAGTTCGAGCTGAACAGTGTATGGGAACTGGTCAAGCGTCCTGATCCTCGCAAGTAGAATATCATAGGCACAAAATGGATCTATCGCAACAAACAAGATGAGCATGGTCAAGTTGTCAGAAACAAGGCTCGTCTCATTGCTCAAGGATATACTCAAGTTGAAGGGATTGACTTTGATGAAACATTCGCTCCGGTGGCTAGGCTTGAAGCCATTCACATTCTGCTAGCCTATGCCAACCATCACAACATCCTCCTATATCAAATGGATGTGAAGAGTGCCTTTCTCAATGGCAAGATTGAAGAAGAAGTGTATGTTGCACAACCACCTGGCTTTGAAGATCCAAAACATCCTGATATGGTTTACAAGCTCAACAAGGCACTGTATGGCCTCAAACAAGCCCTTCCTGAAGAGGAAAGGCTTCAAACCTAGTTCCCTGGATCCCACTCTCTTCATGAAGACATACGATGGTGAACTATTTGTGTGCCAGATCTATGTGGATGCATTATCTTCGGCTGCACTGACAAAAGATACAGTGATGAGTTTGGACACATGATGCAAGAGCAATATCAGATGTCCATGATGGGTGAGCTGAAGTTCTTCCTTGGTCCGTCAGCAAAGCAACGACATCTTCGTATCTCAAGAGAAATACCTCAAAGATTGCCTGAAGAAGTTTAGAATGCAAGACTGCAAGGGATACATGACGTCAATGCCAACCAAAAGTCATCTGGGCCCCGACAATAATGGTAAAGAGTTCGATCAAAAGGTATACTGCTCCATGATTGGTTCTTTACTCTATTTGTGTGCATCTAGGCTAGATATCATGCTTAGCTTTTGCATGTGTGGCACAAAAGGAGTCGCATCACTTAGCTGTGAAGCGAATTCTTTGATATTTGGCTTACACCCCAACACTAGGATTATGGTATCCAAAGGCCTTAGAGTTTGATTTAGTTGGATTCTCAGATGCTAATTATGCTGGTGACAAGGTTGATCGCAAGTCTACTTCAGGCACATGTCACTTTCTAGGACGATTTCTTGTCTGTTGGTCTTCAAAGAAGCAGAACTGTGTGTCTCTCTCCACTACTGAATTTGAGTACATTGCTGCTGGATCTTGCTGCGCTCAGCTTCTGTGAAGAAAACTCTCAAGGACTATGGCATCCATCTGAAGCATGTGCCAATCTACCGTGACAATGAAAGCGCCATCAAGATCGCCAACAACCCATTTTAGCACTCGAAGACAAAGCACATTCAGATCTGTCATCACTTTCTCAGAGATCATGTCATGAAGGAAGATATTGATATCATTCACGTCAACACTGAAGAGCAATTGGCAGATATCTTCACAAAGCCCTTGAATGAGAAAAGGTTTTGCAAGTTGCGGTGTGAGCTAAATATCATAGAATCCTCGAATGTCCTATAATTGGACACACATCCTAATGCTTATGCATGTGATGACTTAGATGTGCAACACATGAAGTAACGTATATCTTAAAATAATGAAGACATACACTCTAAGTGTGAATACACTAATGCGGAAATTGACTTCAGAGCGCCACGATAATTGTGCACCGTGTCTGGGTCTAATACTTCCTATACGGTGGGTAACGCCACCACCAAACTCTTATTTGAAGTGTTTTTATTGGCGTCACATTTGCATAGTCTTCGCATTTGGTTTGTCTTCAACATTGACTCAACTTCATGTTTATCTTCACAATTTTGATTTGGTATCATATTGGTATATACATTGGTGTTCTGTCGTCTACAGCATTCACTTATAGCTATGTCTTCATGTTTGAATCTTTTGATCTAAGTGAATGTGATCATACCCTAACCCCCTCTATGCTTCTACCTCAGATTCTATCTATCCAAATCATATGCATTCTATTGAAACTGTCGATTGTCTTCTCTGAGTCCTTATCAGCAGAAGACACAGAGACAAAAATTGAATCTGTTTTAATGCTATATCCTTATTGCCTAAAAATCGGAGAAGCGGGAACGACCACCCGACAATCCAGGCGTGCGTGGGAACATGGAACATCTTCCAATGTGTTGCATGCATACCACGTGTCCTTCTGATGTGAACCGCCAGGGGCACCTTTGTAATAACATTGTGACGTCCATGCCCCTATAAATACACACCTCACCACGGTCATTATCTCTTCTTCCACCTCTTCTCCTCGCACCAAAACCCTAGCGCCTCCGCTAGCTTGCGACGACGCCGGAGACGAAGCTCTTAGCTGCCGCGACTTCTTCGACGCCGTCCTCATGCCGGCCGCGGACCTCATCCTCTCCGCTGCCGCCGTAGGTGTCTTCCGTCGCTAAGTTAGGGCACGGGAGATTGAACTGCTCGGCCTCCCCTCCCAACTCCGTCTAGCGGTTCTTTGTGTGGTAATTAAATCTCACTTTTACTGCCCCGTTGATTCATCAGATCCATCCACTTCAACAAGAAGTGGTTTCTAAGCTTGCAAATCTGGATCTATCTTGTTTGCATCTCATATCATGCCAAGTATGTTCACTTATGCTTCACTACTAGTTAGATTCATCACTTGTACTTATTCTTGGATTCGTACAAATCTGGAACCAGCTCTCATCAAATAAGTGAATGTCTTCGACTATGAGGTCAATGTCTTCAAACTGATTTATCTTCAAAATCCTCTGAGAATGCATATGACCTCTTCCCCTTCCCTCACACCTCTAATGCTGTCACAGGTACATGTCTGTGGGAGAATCCCTTGGTTCTCATAGTCTACATTCGTTTGCAGAATTCTTACAGCGACACATCAATTCTCCTGAAGCCAGTTCCTGTTTGACTAGCATACGGAAGCCATCACAGTTGTGAAGCCTTTCAGCTTGAGTACTATGGCCACTGAGAAACCAGCTAGAAAGGGCGGCAGGCAGCACCATGGGGATACATCCAAGGACCCGCCACCAGATCTCTTTGAACTGTACAAGTCAGATCCTGAAGAAACCTATGGTGAGCGCAAGACCCGAATCCAATGGATTCGAAGATAATAGGCCGAAGAATGGTTCAAGTACAAATTTGTGACCGCTGAGTATGCTGAAAAGAACGCTATCAAGCGACCACGGGGAGATATTATATAAAAAGGTCTGCAGCCCAAGTCCAAGCCCGAAGCTATTGCTCAAGGCTTCTATCCTTGCATGGTCTGAGGACCTCAGCTTGAAGATGCCGACCCATCCAGTTTGCTATTGTGTCGCGACGACAATCTTTTCAAGCACGACTTTCAGTTTCCAAAGAGTCTGCCAAGAAGAACAAGAAGTTGTTTGGCCTCGACTTCAACCCTGGTCCACCTGCTCCACGGGCTGATGGCACACGTGATGTCGAACCCAATGAAATTGGCCCCTTCTACAACCTCGAAGGTCTCATCACTCACATTGCTGTCCAAGGGGCTACGGTGGATATCTCAGCTGGCGACACGGATTTTGAAGATGCGCCAGCCCCACCGAAGCATAAGTGGAAGAAATCAAAGGCTTCAAGGCCCTCTACAGCACCGAAAGTTTTGCATGCGAAGCCATTGGCCACTGCACCTCCTAAACCTAGTGTGCAGTCGGAAGATCTTTTTCACGTCTCCAAGAAGAAGGAGATGCCCAAGAAGAAGCCCATGAAGGTTTCTGGGCATGAACTGACTCCAGCTGCCGTTCTGAGGAACGAAGATGAAACCATTGATCTATCAAGTGACGAAGACTTTGGTGATGATGCTCTTGAGCTTCTAATAAAGAGCAAGCAAGAGGAGGAGAACTTCAACGATCTGCCCCTCTTTGATGTAGAAATTCTGAACAGCTTCATTGATGAGTGGTTCAATGACCAAAGCATCAGCATCGATGATCTTCAGCTGCCAGTGGACATCAGCATCACCTTTCACGGAGCCATTGCAAATGAGCTGGCCTTGGCTCAGAAGATCATCGAGCTGAAGAACAAAATTGATTTTGAGAAGCCTCAGTTAAAGAAGCACATGGCAAAGCTCAGCGTAGCTGATGTTCAGAACTTCAAGCAGATGTTGCATGACCTCAAGGAGCAGTTTCGCCAGAAACACGAAGAAGCCAAAGGCTCAAGAGAGCGGATGAAATACTTCGCTGAGAAATGTGTGCAAGCGCACAATGAGGCTGAGAAGCGCAAGGCACTGGGGCGCCCTGGCATCGATCCAAGGATGGCTGCCAAACAGAAGAAGAAGTCTGCTGCGGCACGCAATGAAGCACCACGGCAGGAAGCACCTAGCATTGTCTTCCCTGCCAGCATGACAGGCTCGAAGCCTAAGGTTCCCTCAGCAGCTTCAGAGCTGAAGAAAACAAGGGCAGCTGAAGCTGATGCCAGGAAGCGAAAGCACAAGGATGCCTCTGATGGTGCTCCATCAACCAAGAAGCCAAAGACAAAGTCTTCGTGAAAAGAGCGTGCGGCTACCACAGTGCCACTGGTTGTTGAGCCCATCTCCGTTGCACGTCCTGCCTCCTCCAACCAAGAGCGTCAACTTATAGTTCATGAGCCTGCTACCACAGAGGCTCCTGAAGACAAACAAGTACCAGCTGCAGACCCCATCACAGCTGAAGACATTGCTCGCGAAGAAAATGTAGAAGATGATGAAGTCTTTCCTCAGATCGAGCGCCAACCGGTATCATCGCCTGTTCTCATGAACAGTGAGCTCATCAGCATTGGACGTCCTTTGAAACCAATTGCTCAGGATGCATCATGGGCTGATCACCCACAACAAGACACCCCCATTCAAGATGAAACCCCCAAAACTCCAACCCCTCAAGTCACCACTCTGGTACTTGATGACGACTACATGGTGCAGACCACTCCATCACCACAGGCGTCGCCCGCATTCTGCAGGCTTCGCAAAAGGCCCTAGGCCTCCGGTCACCATGTCGAGCATTCCAGAAGGAGAAGTGTAACAAAGCTCAGTCGCACGTGAAGTGTTTCCTGAAGCCACTCCTACTGTGAATGTCTCTGAGTCTGAAGCCAAAGCTGCTGAAGACATTCCGGCTGCATCAGCCGAAGAAAATCCAGAACCAAGACAAGAAGAAGAAAGATTTGCAACACCCCCTGTCACTCGAGAAGTCGTTCTTGAGGAGAACGTGTCCGTGCTTGACCCTCCTGCTACTGAAGAGGAGGTTGAAAACATTAAGGCGGCCCCAACCAACACTGCTGAAGCCAATGACATTGTCATGGCTGAAGACAATGTGGCGCCTGAAGCTGATGTTGCACCCAAAGCTAGTGTGCAACCTGAAGCCCATGTGGATGCCGAAGCCACTGTTCCATCTCCTAGGCCTCACACAATTGAACAAGCCTTCGATCACGGATAGCTGGTCACTGTGAAATGGCCAATCATGGTTCCTCCCACTGCTCCCGGACCTCAATAAGAATACCATGTGGAGCATAGACCTCAGGTCCAGAAGCCACATCCCAGACTGCCAATGTTTGTCGGTGCTGCATCATCACCAGGCTCGTTCAGTGTCAACAGCTTCAGGGCACACAACACATTCTTTGACAGTGCCAAGAACCCATACTTGAAGCCAAAGATCTCATCTGATCGCTTCTGGAGCTTTCCGCATTGCAGTTATTACTCATGTGTCTTATACAATCAAGAGCGGATCTTTCCTCACATGCGTCTGGATTGTGAAGCCATTGCTGGACTGCCCTATTTGGAAGAAGCCATACACTGTTTTAGAGATGTTGGCCTTCTGCGGTTTGTCATTGATAAAGAGCATTGGAACGAAGAGCTTCTGCTGTAGTTCTATGCTACTCTTCACATTCGTGGCTACAATAGGGATCCGAAGACTTGGGTCCTTGAGTGGATGACAGGTGACGTGCACCATGAAGCCAAAGCTCAACATACCATCGAGCTTACTCCCCTGCCCACTCCAGGTGAATACTACGAACCTGGTTGTCAGCTACATAGGAATACATTGGAGAGCATCTTTCAGAAGCCTGAGCCAAACATGAGTCAGATGCTCAACATGATGAAGCCACTGCCACAAGACGCTGAATATCCTAAGGAATTCTTTGCCAACGACCTTGAGTATCTGCCACGGACCATTTATCACATTGTTAGGCGAACTCTATGGCCCGTCAAAGGATATTCCCCTGCAACCAAGCTTGAAGGCGCGATGAAGACATTGGTGTTCTATATTCTGAATGGCATCAGCTTCAGTGCTCAAGATTTCTTCATCAGACAACTTGCTGCATCAGGAATTGATCTCTTTGGCTTCAGGTTTTATGCTCCATGGGTGATGTGCTTAATCAAGCTTCACTCTTCTGTCAACTATCAGCCCTCTACACGCAACCATCTCATCTTCTTGCCTGAGGTTGATATGTCTGTTGAAGACATCTACCTAGAGCCTGCCAAGGAGCCCCTTTATCTTCATAATGTTGATCGCCAAAGCTTCACGCAACCAATTGAAGGAGTTCTTGCTGCTACTCGTGTCTATCCCCTGGCTGGCAATACACGTGCACCTCATCGTGCTACTACTGAAGCCACTGACAGCACCATTTCTCAAAGGCCTCAGAAGCGATCTCGTGTGCTCAAAGACTGAGAGCTTCTCGTGGCCTTGCATCAGAAACAAGATAGGCACCACGAGTGGCTAAAGCGTCAGATGTAGAGCATCTTGGTGGATGTCAATCATATCAGAAACTTGGCCACCAAGAACTCATTTGTTGCTCATGAAGCCTGTAGGAGGTCCTGGATGAGTCTCACACTTCTCTGCTCTGAAGACGATCTTCGTGAAGATGGCTTCACTGAGGGTTTCAAATTTGACTCCACTCCTCCTCGCAATGCAAGCTGGCGTCGGACTCCACCATTTGACGATTCAGAGTATTCATCTTTGGCTGCAACTGTTGTTGCGAGAGTCATCGAAGAAGAAGACGATGCCACTTCACCAGCCATGGCTTCACCACGTCTCGACACTGCACCAGGCCCCTCTGCACCACCGAACGTTGATAACCCACAAGTATAGGGGATCGCAACAGTTTTGGAGGGTAGAGTATTCAACCCAAATTTATTGATTCGACACAAGGGGAGCCAAAGAATATTCTCAAGTATTAGCAGCTGAGTTGTCAATTCAAGCACACCTGGAAACTTAGTATCTGCAGCAAATTGTTTAGTAGCAAAGTAACATGATAGTAGTGGTAATGGTAGCAAAAGTAACGGTAGCAAAAGTAATGTTTTTGGTATTTTGTAGTGATGATAACAATAACAACGAAAAAGTAAATAAGTGAAGAACAATATATGGAAAGCTCGTAAGCAATGGATCGGTGATGGAGAATTATGCCGGATGCGGTTCATCATGTAACAATCATAACCTAGGGTGACAAAGAACTAGCTCCAGTTCATCAATGTAATGTAGGAATGTATTCCGAATATAGTCATACATGCTTATGGAAAAGAACTTGCATGACATCTTTTGTCCTACCCTCCCGTGGCAGCAGGGTCCTATTGGAAACTAAGGGATATTAAGGCCTCCTTTTAATAGAGTACTGGAACAAAGCATTAACACATAGTGAACACATGAACTCCTCAAACTACGGTCATCACCGGTAAGTATCCCGATTATTGTCACTCCGGGGTTAACGAATCATAACACATAATAGGTGACTATAGATTGCAAGATAGGATCAAGAACTCTCATATATTGATGAAAACATAATAGGTTCAGATCTGAAATCATGGCACTCAGGCCCTAGTGACAAGCATTAAGCATAGCAAAGTCATAGCAACATCAATCTCAGACCATAGTGGATACTAGGGATCAAACCCTAGCAAAACTAACTCGATTACATGATAAATCTCATCCAACCCATCACTGGCCAGCAAGCCTACGATGGAATTACTCAAGCACAGCAGTGAGCATCATGAAATTGGTGATGGAGGATGGTTGATGATGACGATGGCGATGGATTCCCCTCTCCGGAGCCCCAAACGGACTCCAGATCAGCCCTCCCGAGAGAGTTTAGGGCTTGGTGGCGGCTCTGTATCGTAAAACGTGATGAATCCTTCTCCTTTGTTTTTTCTCCCCGAAAGTCAATATATGGAGTCCAGGTTAAGGTCGGTTGAGCGCCAGGGGGCCCACGAGGCGGGGAGGCGCGCCCCCCACCCTCGTAGACAGGTGGGGGCCCCCTGACGTGGATCTTCCTTCTAATATTTATCATATATTCCAAACTAATTCTCCGTTGATTTTTAGGTCATTCTAAGAACTTTTTATTTCTGCACCAAAATAGCACCATGGCAATTATGCTGAAAACAGCGTCAGTCCGGGTTAGTTCTATTCAAATCATGCAAGTTAGAGTCCAAAACAAGGGCAAAAGTGTTTGGAAAAGTAGATATGACGGAGACGTATCAACTCCCCCAAGCTTAAACCTTTGCTTGTCCTCAAGCAATTCAGTTGATAAACTGAAAGTGATAAAGAAAAACTTTTACAAACTATGTTTGCTCTTGTTGTTGTAAATATGTAAAGCCAGCATTCAAGTTTTCAGCAAAGATTATGAACTAACCATATTCACAATAACATTTAGGTCTCATGTTTACTCATATCAATGGCATAATCAACTAGCGAGCAATAATAATAAATCTCGGATGACAACACTTCCTCAAAACAATCATGATATGATATAACAAGATTGTATCTCGCTAGCCCTTTTCTGAGACCGCAAAACATAAATGTAGAGCACCTTTAAAGATCAAGGACTGACTAGACATTGTAATTCATGGTAAAAGAGATCCAGTCAAGGCATACTCAATATAAACTAACAGTAATGGATGCAAATGACAGCGATGCTCCCCAACTGGTGCTTTTTAATAAGAGGATGATGACTCAACATAAAAGTAAATAGATAGGCCCTTCGCACAGGGAAGCAGGGATTTATGGAGGTGCCAGAGCTAGGTTTTGAAATAGATATGAATAATATTTTGTGCGGTATACTTTCATTGTCAACATAACAACCAAGAGATGGCGATATCTTCCATGCTACACACATTATAGGCGGTTCCCAAACAGAATGGTAAAGTTTATACTCCCCCTCCACCAACAAGCATCAATCCATGGCTTGCTTGAAACAACGAGTGCCTCCAACTAACAAGAGTCCTGGGGGATTGTTGTTTGCAATTATTTTGATTTTATTTGCATAAAGCATGGGACTGGGCATCCCGGTGACCGGCCATTTTCTCGTGAGTGAGGAGCGGAGTCCAGTCCTCTTGAGAATAACCTGCCTAACATGGAAGATACGGACAGCCCTAGTTGATACATGAGCTATTCCAGCATACAAAACATGATATTTATTTGAAGGTTTAGAGTTTGGCACATACAAATTTACTTGGAACGGAAGGTAGATACCGTATATAGGTAGGTATGGAGGACTCATATGGAATAACTTTGGGTTTTATGGAATTGGATGCACAAGCAGTATAACCGCTTAGTACAGGTGAAGGCTAGCAAAAGACTGGGAAGCGACCAGCTAGAGAGCGACAACAGTCATGAACATGCATTAAAATTAATCAACACCGAATGAAAGCATGAGTAGGATATAATGCACCATGAACATAAATATCGTAGAGGCTATGTTGATGTTGTTTCAACTACATGCGTGAACATGTGCCAAGTCAAGCCACTCGAATCATTCAAAAGAGGATACCACCCTATCATACCACATCACAACCATTTTAATAGCATGTTGGCACGCAAGGTAAACCATTATAAGCTCCTAGGTAATTAAGCATGGCATAAGCAACTATAATCTCTAATTGTCATTGCAAACATGTTTATTCATAATAGGCTGAATCAGGAACGATGAACTAATCATATTTACAAAAACAAGAGAGGTTGAGGTCATACCAGCTTTTCTCATCTCAATAAGTTCATCATATAATCATCATTACTGCCTTTCACTTGCACGATCGAATAGTGTTGATAATAATAATAGTGCACGTGCATTGGACTAAGTTGGAATTTGCAAGCATTCAATTCAAGAGAGAAGACAAGGTAATATGGGCTCTTTGTCAGATCAACGATAATGCATATAAGAGCCGCTTTAACATTTTCATTATGGTCTTCTCCTATCGACCCCCAAAGGAAAGAAAAGAAATAAAACTATTTACACGGGAAAGCTCCCAACAAGCAAAAGAAGAACGAGAAATATTTTTGGGTTTTCTTTTTAATTACTACTACAAGCATGGAAAGTAACTAATTAAAAGCTACAACTATTTTTTTTTTGTTTTTCTTAAGGTTTATTAAACACACAAGAAGAAAGCATGAAAAAAGGAAATAAACTAGCATGGATGAAACAGTGAAAAAGTATGAGCACCGACAACTAGCAATGAGTGTGTGAACATGAATGTAATGTCGGTGAGAAATATGTACTCCCCCAAGCTTAGGCTTTTGTCCTAAGTTGGTCTATGGCTATGGCTGGCATGGCGGATATCCAAAGTAATAGTTGGGGTCGTACTGTGAAGAAGCCTCGGATTGCCACTGGTTGGCAATCACCTCTGGATCCCACTGATAATCAGACTGTCGTGGAGGATCAAATTGTGGTTCCGGCTTCGGCTCTAGAGCTGATTTAGGGTTCCGGTAGGCGTGAATGGCCTCACATGGAACAAGGTACTTGCCTGCAGATAAATCATACAAGGAAGGAGCGAGCAAGGTAATAGTCTCAGGATGATTTTTACCAAATATTAATTTGTACTTAATCTCCTTTTCCCTATTCTTAACAATAAAATCATTTGCTACCATACTCTTATAATCTAAATAAACAGCAGGCAGCAATTTTTCTTCTTTCCCATAATGCCTAATAGGTATGTTAAAATGTGCAGCGAGGCGCGAGGCAAAGTTGCCTCCAAGGACGGGGCCCTTAGTACGGTTAAGATTTAACCGGTTTGCAATAATAGCGCCCATACTGAATGTGTCATCACGAAATAAGGCATGGCACAAAATAACAATATCAGGGGCACTCAGGTTTCCACAGTTTCTGCGCCCAATTAAGCATCTACTAGGAAATATAGCAAAGTAACGTAGAACAGGAAAGTGTATGTTAGTAATTCGTGCGTTGGAAACCTTCCTCGTTTCCCCTACGGTAATGGTATCAATAAACCCATCCACATCGTCACGATGTGGTTCCTCTATGCTGCCCTCGAAAGGGATCAAACAAACCCGAAATCATGAAGTGACATCTCCTTATGCTCATCATATAAATAAAATTCCACCATAGGTGGTGAGCTCCTAGCATGGAAATGAAAGCTTTGCACAAAGATATTGGTGAGCAAGAGATACTATTTGCATTGGTCGTGGAGGAAGGCGGTGAGGCCTGCATTCTCAGCCAATTCATAGAAATCATCATAAATCCTGGCTGCTCTCAAGAAATTATCACACGGCCGAACTTCCATGGTGCGAGGGAGATATATTTGGGCCTCTTATCCTCCTCACTTTTCTTATCCTTCGAGCTTCGGCTTGATGAGCCCCTTAAAAATCTCTTCATCTTTTTTTTGAAAATTTCTGAAATTTTTAGTAACTTCAAAATAAAAGTGAACCAAACTCAACAATATTGATAGCAACTACTCCTACAAGTGCCTAGAGGCAATATCATGCATCAAAACTACTTTTGACCATATAAATTTGACATGCAAGCTCAAGAAATGGGTCACCTAATCAGCAAAAATATGCAATGAATAAAGCACTAGAACAAAAACTAATTGGACCATTGGAGGAGTCACATACCAAGGAACAATCCCCCAAAGCAGTTTTGTGAGAGGTGCTTTGAGCAAGGAGATCGAAAATGGCAGCAAAATGAGCTTGGACTCGGGTTTGAGCTGGTTAGTCATGTTTGTGGGAGGAAGAAGGAGTGTGTGGTAGCTCGAATAAGTGGAGGGGAGCCACTGTGTGCCCATGAGGTAGGGGCGCGCCGAGGGGGTAGGGCGCGCCCTCCACCCTCGTGGCCAGGTGCTTGCTCCCCCTACTGTGTTCTCAGTGCCAGATATTCTCAAATATTCTAGAAAAAATCATATTTAATTTTCAGGGCATTTGGAGAACTTTTATTTTCGGGGTATTTTTTATTGCATTGATAATTCAGAAAACAGACAAAAATTACTATTTTTGCTTTATTTAATATAAATAACAGGAAGTAAAAAGAGGGTACAGAGAGTTGTGTTTTCTAAATTCATCCATCTCATGCTCATCAAAAGGAATCCACTAACAAGGTTGATCAGGTCTTGTTAACAAACTCATTCCGAGTAACATGGAACCGGAGAATTTTCGAATAACACTAGGTTACCTCAACGGGGATATGCATGTCCCCAACAATAAGAATATCATATTTCTTCTTGACAGTACGAAGAGGAAATTCAAAACCTCCAAAAATAATCGATGGAATTTTTCCAATAGAGTTTATACTATGAACTTGAGGTTGTTTCCTTGGAAAGTGTACCGTATGCTCATTGCCATTAACATGAAAAGTGACATTGCCTTTGGTGCAATCAATAACAGCCCCTGCAGTATTCAAAAAGGGTCTTCCAAGAATAATAGACATACTATCGTCCTCGGGAATATCAAGAACAACAAAGTCCGTTAAAATAGTTGCAACCACAAACAGGCACATCCTCACAAATACCGACAGGTATAGCAGTTGATTTATCAGCCATTTGCAAAGATATTTCAGTAGGCGTCAACTTATTCAAATCAAGTCTACGATATAAAGAGAGAGGCATAACACTAACGCCGGCTCCAAGATCACATAAAGCAGTTTTAACATAGTTCATTTTAATGGAGCATGGTATAGTTGGTACTTCGGGATCTCCTAGTTTCTTAGGTATTCCACCTTTAAAAGTATAATTAGCAAGCATGGTGGAAATTTCAGCTTCCGGTATCTTTCTTTTATTTGTAACAATTTCTTTCATATACTTAGCATAAGGATTCATTTTGAGCATATCAGTCAAACACATACGCAAGAAGATAGGTCTAATCATTTCAGTAAAGCGCTCAAAATCCTCATCATCCTTTTTCTTGGATGGTTTAGGAGGAAAAGGCATGGGTTTTTGAACCCATGGTTCTCTTTCCTTACTGTGCTTCCTAGCAACAAAGTCTCTCTTATCATAACGTTGATTCTTTGATTGTGGGTTATCAAGATCAACAACAGGTTCAATCTCTACTTCATTGTCATTACTAGGTTGAGCATCAAGATGAACATCATCATTAACATTATTACTAGGTTCATGTTCATTACCAGATTGTGTTTTAGCATCAGAAATAGAAATATCATTAGGATTCTCAGGTGTGTCAATAACAGGTGCACTAGAAGCATGCAAAGTCCTATCATTTTTCTTTTTCTTCCTTTTAGAAAGACTAGGTGTATCAATATTAGTTCTCTGAGAATCTTGCTCAATTCTCTTAGGATGGCCCTCGGGATACAAAGGTTCCTGAGTCATTTTACCACCTCTAGTCATAACTCTAACAACATTATCATTTTTCTTACTATTCAATTCATTGAGCAAATCATTCTGAGCTTTAAGTACTTGTTCTACTTGAGTGGTAACCATAGAAGAATGTTTACTAATAAGTTTAAGTTCACCTTTAACATTAGCCATATAATCACCCAAGTGTTCAAGCATATCAGCATTGCATTTTAATTCTCTACCAAAATAAGCATTGAAGTTTTCTTGTTTAACCATAAAGTCATCAAACTCATCCAAGCATGGGCTAGCAAACTTAGTAAATGGGATTTCAGCTTTATCATATCTATAGAGAGAATTTACCTTTACTACCTGTGTCGGGTTATCAAGACCATGTATTTCTTCAATAGGTGATGGATTAAAACCATGTATTTCTTCAACAGGCGGTAAATTAAGACCATGTATTTCTTCAATATGAGGTAAATTCTTAACATCTTCAACTTTAATACATTTTTCCTTCATAGATTTCTTTGCCTCTTGCATATCTTCAGGACCGAGAAATAGAATACCCCTCTTCCTCGGAGTTGGCTTAGGAGTTGGTTTAGGAATTGGATCAGGAAGTGTCCAATTATTTTCATTAGTCAACATATTATTCAATATAATTTCAGCTACATCTGGTGTTCTTTCCCTGAAAACACAACCAGCACAACTATCCAGGTGGTCTCTGGAAGCATCGGTTAGTCCATTATAAAAGATATCAAGTATTTCATTTTTCTTAAGAGGATGATCGGGCAAAGCATTAAGTAATTGGACAAGCCTCCCCCAAGCTTGTGGGAGACTCTCTTCTTCAATTTGCACAAAATTATATATTTCCCTTAAAGAAGCTTGTTTCTTATGAGCGGGGAAATATTTAGCAGAGAAGTAATAAATCATATCCTGGGGACTACGCACACAACCAGGATCAAGGGAATTAAACCATATCTTAGCATCACCCTTTAATGAGAACAGAAATATCTTAAGGATATAATAATAGCGAGTTTTCTCATCATTAGTGAACAGGGTAGCCATATCATTTAATTTAGTAAGATGTGCCACAACAGTTTTAGATTCATAACCATAGAAAGGATTAGATTCAACTAAAGTAATTATCTCAGGATCAACAGAGAGATCATAATCCTTATTAGTAACAAAGATAGGTGAAGTAGCATAAGCAGGATCATATTTCATTCTAGCATTCAGAGTTTTTTGTTTCAGCTTAGCTAATAGTTTCTTAAGATCACTCCTATCATTGCAAGCAAGAAAATCTCTAGCAGTTTCTTCATCCATAACATAGCCCTCAGGCACAACAGGTAATTGATATCTAGGGGGAGAGTCGTCATCATCACTTTCATCAATATTATCAGTTTTAATAATTTCATTCTCTCTAGCCCTAGCAAGTTGTTCATCAAGAAATTCACCAAGTGGCACAGTAGTATCAAGTATAGAAGTAGTTTCATCATAAGTATCATGCATAGCAGAAGTGGCATCGTCAATAACATGCGACATGTTAGAATTAATAGCAGAAGCAGGTTTAGGTGTCGCAAGCTTACTCAAAATAGAAGGTGAATCAAGTGCAGAGCTAGATGGCAGTTCCTTACCTCCTCTTATAGTTGAGGGATAAATTTTTGTTTTAGCGTCTTTCAAGTTCTTCATAATGATAAGCAGATATAAATCCCAAGTGACTCAAAGAATAGAGCTATGCTCCTCGGCAACGGCGCCAGAAAATAGTCTTGATAACCCACAAGTATAGGGGAGCGCAACAGTTTTGGAGGGTAGAGTATTCAACCCAAATTTTGATTCAACACAAGGGGAGCCAAAGAATATTCTCAAGTATTAGCAGCTGAGTTGTCAATTCAACCACACCTGGAAACTTAGTATCTGTAGCAAAGTGTTTAGTAGCAAAGTAATATGATAGTACAGGTAATGGTAGCAAAAGTAACGGTAGCAAAAGTAATGTTTTTGGTATTTTGTAGTGATGATAACAATAGCAACAGAAAAGTAAATAAGCTAAGAACAATATATGGAAAGCTCGTAGGCAATGGATCGGTGATAGAGAATTATGCCGGATGCGGTTCATCATGTAACAATCATAACCTAGGGTGACACAGAACTAGCTCTAGTTCATCAATGTAATGTAGGCATGTATTCCGAATATAGTCATACGTGCTTATGGAAAAGAACTTGCATGACATCTTTTGTCCTACCCTCCCGTGGCAGCGGGGTCCTATTGGAAACTAAGGGATATTAAGGCCTCCTTTTAATAGAGTACCGGAACAAAGCATTAACACATAGTGAATACACGAACTCCTCAAACTACGGTCATCACCGGTAAGTATCCCGATTATTGTCACTTCGGGGTTAACGGATCATAACACATAATATGTGACTATAGACTTGCAAGATAGGATCAAGAACTCGCATATATTGATGAAAACATAATAGGTTCAGATCTGAAATCATGGCACTCGGGCCCTAGTGACAAGCATTAAGCATAGCAAAGTCATAGCAACATCAATCTCAGAACATAGTGGGTACTAGGGATCAAACCCTAACAAAACTAACTCGATTACATGATAAATCTCATCCAACCCATAACCGTCCAGCAAGCCTACGATGGAATTACTCATGCACGGCGGTGAGCATCATGAAATTGGTGATGGAGGATGGTTGATGATGACGATGGCGACGGATTCCCCTCTCCGGAGCCCCGAACGGACTCCAGATCAGCCCTCCTGAGAGAGTTTAGGGCTTGGCGGCGGATCCGTATCATAAAATGTGATGAATCCTTCTCCTTCGTTTTTTCTCCCCGAAAGTGAATATATGGAGTCCAGGTTGATGTCGGTGGAGCGTCAGGGGGCCCACGAGGCAGGGAGGCGCGCCTAGGGGGGCATGCGCGCCCCCACCCTCGTGGACAGGTGGGGGCCCCTAACGTGGATCTTCCTTCTAATATTTATTATATATTCCAAAATAATTCTCCGTTGATTTTCAGGTCATTCCGAGAACTTTTATTTCTGCACAAAAATAACACCATGGCAATTCTGCTAAAAACAGTGTCAGTCCGGGTTAGTTTTATTCAAATGCAAGTTAGAGTCCAAAACAAGGGCAAAAGTGTTTGGAAAAGTAGATACGACGGAGACGTATCAACCGTCAACATCGACCCTGCTCCTTCATCTACTCCTGATGGGAACAAGTTGACGCTCTATGTCTTCAAACCTTTTTGGTCCTTACTGACAAAAGGGGGAGAAGCATATGAGTTGATAGTCTTCAAGCGGGTCCATATGGGTGGTTGCTATTATTTTTGCTAAGTGGCTACAACTCTCGTTTTTGATACATTTGTTTCTTTGGGTTGTAGCACTTAAAACTTGATGATCGTCTGCCACTTTGTCTGCCACTTTGTGATGCGATGACAAATTCTGCATGAAGTCATTCCTCAGACGTCCATTTATCATTATGCATGTCATTATCCTCGTTATATATTTTCTTGCATAATGAATTGTCTTCATAAAGTGAAGAGGGTCTCCACAATTAAAATCTGCCATGTGCATTTGCATTCAAGAGCAAACTACTTATATGCACATCTTCAGGGGGCCTTTTTGCTACTTATGAAGACAATGCCTTTACCCCTACAATTTCACATACTTTTATCCTCGTTTAAAACTTCAACCAGTTTGTCATCAATCACCAAAAGGGGGAGATAGTAAGTGCATCAAGTGCCACCCCTAGTTGGTTTTGGAGTATTGACGACAAACTTGGTTGAGGGACTAATGTGTTTGTGAGAATTGCAGGATAACACAGGTAGTAGTCCCTCATTGATTCTGTTTACCTACCAGAGATGACCCCTAAAAATGTGTGAAGACATTGAAGACAATGGTGGTTTGTGAAGAGATTCACATTGAAGACTATGACATGAGAAGACATCGCATGAAGACTATGGATTGCGAAGACATAGTTGTTTCGCAATTTCCTTTTCTTCTTTGTTGAGTCATAGGAACCACCGTACTATTAAGTGGGGTCCAAGTGAACAAAGTCAGAGTGACTAAAGTGATGCTCAACCAAATCCTAAGTCTTCAAGCGAAGACAATGAGAGCGAATATTATCCAGAGCTGGATAAGTCAGCTTTACTTGTAGCTCAAGTCAAGCTGCCACGTGTGTTTGAAATCTGACCATTGGACACATGTCAGTTCGTTAGTGACCCAGGGTCATTTCAGACAAATCAGGTCAGGTTGCCTCCTGGCTATAAATAGCCCACCCCCTACACCATAAATTGGTGTCTTCTCAGATTTAGTGCACGGCTTTTGTCGTTTGAGAGCAACCCACCTCCGAAGCCTTTGAGAGAGAAATCCTTGCGAGGACAAAGCCCTAAACACCCAGAGCCAAAGAGTGTTAGGCATCACTAAAGTCTTTCTGTTTGTGTGATCTGAAGACTTGTTACACTTGAGGACTGTGAATCCTCCAGCCGGTTAGGCGTCGCGTTCTGAGCATCCAAGAGTCATTATGAATCACCGGTGAACGAAGTCTGTGAAGGTTTGGAAGTCTACCTTGAAGACTTACCAGAGTGATTGGGCAAGGACTGTGTGTCCTTAGCTCAAGGGGAATAAGGTGAAGACGCGGTCTTTTGAGTTAAATATTAGCCTCCCTAACAAGACGTATAGTTGTCACAGCAACTGAACTGGTCCAACAAATACCTGTCCTCACCGAGCAACTGGTTCTATCTCTTACCTCTCTTTGATTACTATTTGTCCTCGTGAAGTCATTGCCTGCTTGCATGATCTGATTGACTTCACTGTGTGAAGACTGTTGTTGATTGGCTTCATACTATCTTCCATCTTGATCCATACTACCTAGCTGCTGATAGTCTTCGTGCTTCCACTTCATTGCTTACTTGACTATGGCTTGTCTAGTGTAGTCTACCTTCCGCTGCATATCAATAGGTTCATTGTTACTGTTTGTCTTCAAAGCCCCCATGTTTTGAAGACTTTCATAAAAATTTCCTATTCATCCCCCTCTAGTCAATAACTAGCACTTTCATGTCCATACTGGAAACTAAGGGATATTAAGGCCCCCTTTGAATAGAGAACCGAAACAAAGCATTAACACATAGTGAATGCATGAAGTCCTCAAACTACGGTCATCACCGGGAGTGGGCCCGGTTGTTGTCACTCCGGGGTTGCCGGATCATAACCGTGGTAGGTGACTATAACTTACAAGATCGGATCTAAAACATGGATATAATGATGAATTCATAAATGGTTCAGATCTGAAATCATGGCACCCGAGCCCAAAGTGACGAGCATTAAACATGGCAAAGTAATAGCAACATCAATCTAAGAACATAGTGGATACTAGGGATCAGGTCCTAACAAAACTAACTCGATTACATGATGAATCTCATCCAATTCCTCACCGACCAGCGAGCCTACGAAGGAATTACTCACTCACGATGGGGAGCATCATGGAATTGGCGATGGATATAGGTTGGTGATGACGAAGAACGAAGATCCTGCTCTCTGGAGCCCCAAACGGACTCCAGATCTAGCCTCCCGAGGAAGAACAGGTCCTAGCGGTGGCTCCATCTCGTGGATCATGATAATTCTTTCTTCCTGTTTTTTCTCGTGGGTCGTCAGCGGGGCCACCAGGTGGGTACAACCCACCTGGGCGCGCCAGGAGAGGGGGGCGCGCCCTGGTGGGTTGTGCCCACCCAGGGGCCCCTCTCCGGTGGTTCTTGGCTCCAGAAATTCTTATTATTGGTATAAAAATTCTCAAAAAGTTTTTCTCCATTCTGAGAACTTCTATTTCTGCACAAAAACAACACTATGGTAGTTCTGCTGAAAACAATGTCAGTCTGGGGTTAGTTTCATTCAAATCATGCAAATTAGAGTCCAAAACAAGAGGAAAAGCATGAGAAAAAGTAGATATGTTGGAGACGTATCAACTCCCCCAAGCTTAAACCTTTTCTTGTCCTCAAGCAATTCAGTTGATAACCTGAAAGTGAAAAAGAAAAACTTTTACGAACTTGTTTGCTCTTGTTTGCCTAAATAAGCTTGAACAGCACCCGGGTTTTCTGCCAGCATTATAACTAACCATGTCGACAATAACTCTTAAAGATTGTAATGATTCATATCAATGATAATCAGCTAGCGAGCAATAATAAGATAACTCAAACAGCAACATGTTGTCAAAACAATCATGATATAATATGACAATAATGGTATCTCGCTAGCCCTTTCTGAGACCGCAAAACATAAATGCGGAGCACCTCCGAAGTTCAAGTAGCGACTAAACATTGTAATTCATGGTAGAAAAGATCCAGTCATGAATCATGATCCACCCAACATTAGCTATACACAATGCATAAATCATGACCGGTGTGCTCTACTCAGTTTTTGGCACTTGTTTATAGAAGGTGATGACACAACATAAAAGTAAATAGATAGTCCCTTTGTAGAGGGAACTAGTGATTTGCAGAGGTGCCAGAGCTCAATTTTTAAAACAGAGATAAATGATATTTTGAGACATGCACCCTTCTTATTCACTTCACGACCATCAGCTATCAACATCTTCCATGCTAAGCACGCTAGTGGCTATCCCCAAGAGGAAAGTAAAGGTTTTGACTCCATTGGGAGTTTCTGTTTGATTATGTAAGAGATGAACTCTTTTTTGTATTTTGCAGTTTGGGACTGGGCATCCCTATTACCGCCCATTTCCTCGTGCGATGGCGAGTGAATAAACACTCGACCCGAGGATAACATGCTTAGCACAGAAGATATCGACCACCTCCTGTCGTTCCATGAACGATCCAGGCACACAAAACTGATAGTTTTTTTAGAAGTTTTTAGAGGTGGCACATGCAGATTTACTTAGGACGGCAGGGTAATATCGTATATAGGTAGGTATGGTGGACTCATCTGGAATAACTTTGAGTTCAAGGTTTTTTATGTATAAGCAGAATCCCCACTTAGTACAGGAGAAGGCTAGCAATTTTAAGATTGGGAAGCGGCCAGCTACAGAGCAACAATTATCATGACCAGGCATTATGCATAAGTAACATTGGACGCTAGCATGAGTAGGATATGAACACCATGAACATAAACATTATAGAGGCTATGTTGGTTTTGATTCAACTACATGCATGAACATGTACCAAGTCAAGCCACTCAAACATTCAGAGGAGGATACCATATCATCATACTACATCACAATCATTTTAACGCTATGTTGATATCCAAGATAAATCATTATTAACTCCCAGCTACTTATGCATGGCATGAGAAACTATAATCTCTAACTGTCATTGCAAACATGTTTAATCATAACGAGTTGAATCATGGGCACTAGGTTAAACATATTTACACAAACAAGACAAGTCGAGGTCATACCAGTTTCTCTTTGCCACGGCCAGCTCATCGAATATCATCATTATTGCCTTTCACTTGCACGACCGAATGATATGAAAATAATAATAGTGCAAGAGTGCCATGGACTAAGCTGGAACCTGCAAAACATTTTATTCAACAGGAGAAGACAAGGTAAAATGGGCTCTTATTAGTTCAACAGTTATTCATATGAGAGTCACTCAACATTTTCATCGTGATCTTCTCCTCGGTACAACTCGAATAAAAGAAAAGTAATTCAGAGAAACACACTGAAATATTTTTGGAGTTTTTGGTTTCCTCGGTACGACTCAACAGGAGAAGACGAGGAAAATTATTTACACGGGAAAGCTCCCAACAAGCAAAAGAAGAACAAGGAAATATTTTGGATTTTATTTTTAGCACTACTACTAAGCATGCATAGAAAGTAAGTTACTACAACTATTTTGTTGGTTTTTCTAAAGTTTTTCAAGCACACAATAAGAAAGCAAGAAAACTAAATCTAACATGGATTATACAATGAAAAAGTGTGAACACCGACAGATAGAATGATATGCATGTAGTGTCGGTGAGAAACACGTACTCCCCCAAGCTTAGGCTTTTGGCCTAAGTTGGTAGTGAATCAGTAGCCTGGAGGGTAGTAGTCGGCATGGTAGCTCATGGAGGCTCTAGGTGTGGAGGCCTCAGCACGTCGTGGCACCAACACTACTGCGTTGTGAGCTCGGGCCTCACTCTCAAGAACAAAATATCTTCCCTTGCTGTGATAATCAAAGAGAGCAGTCGCAGGCAAATATGTGTCCACAACATGTGATTGGTTAAACAAAAAATTATAAGTGAAGTTATCAGCCCTTCCCTTGAGAATCTTATGCTCCTTTAAGACATCAAAATCTAAATATTGAGTGGGTAGGATAGGGTCAAAGGGCAAAGGTGAAACACCCAGTCCTCGTGCTAAACGTGTGGCATAAATTCCACCATAGAACCAGCCACTTTTAGCCTTATGCTAAAGTCTATGTGCAACAATCGCTCCAAGGTTATAATTCCTTTAACTAGTGAGAGCGGTGTGAATGAGGCTCAAGTTTGGCGAACAAAGTATGCTGCAGTCTTGCTTGCCTACTATGCATTTCCCGTTAAATAATGCAAGGTACTGAATTGTGGGAAAATGAATGTTCTTTATTCTTCCTTGCCTTACTCCCCTATTTTCACCGTAACAAAGGCTAGTCAAGAAGGTCTCATACTCAGCCTTTGCTGGCTCATCAAGTGAACCCCAAAATGGAAGTTTGCAATGGTAAGCAAAATTTTCTAGTGGAATAGTAAATGGTTCATCATAAAGCATAAACGACACCCTAGACTCACGTGGAAAATATTTAAATCCTTTGACAAATGATTCGGTGAGAAGATGGTGTTGTGCACACTTATCTGATACGTAGGGACCGAGACCGGCATTGTGAACATATTTCTCAAATTCCTCCTTAATGCCCACTTGCATCATATACTCATCGCAAGGCCATAAGCAAGTTTTGGTGGCAGCATCTCGCGTGGAACTTTCACTTGGTTCAACGTAAGACCGGCGAGCGGAGCTGTCACTAGAGGATGCCCCCGAGGATCATCTCCTCGAGGAACTCCTTCCAAATAGTTTCATCATGTCCGCGTACAATTTTTTGAAAATAAAATATTTTGAGGTGACAAAAATTTGTCAACAAAACTTCACAAAACTAATAGCAACTACTCATAGGGATACATAGAGGCCATAGTAAGCATTCAAACTACTTAGAACACTAAGAATTCAACATGTAAGCACATCTACAGTAGCACCAAGAGTAGATATTTATTCAAAGTATAAACCACTAAAATAAAAACTAATTGGACAAATGGTGGAGTCACATACCAAGCAACAATCTCCCAAAACAGTTTCAGAAATGGAGCTTCGAGCAAAGAGATCGAGATTGGCAGCAAAATGAGCAAGAACTCAGGAGAGAGAGGGAGAGTGGTTTTTTCTGGAGGTACTCCCTCCGTCCGAAAATACTTGTCATTAAGATGAATAAATGGGAATGTATCTAAACGTATTTTAGTTCTAGATACATCCTTTTTTATCCATTTTGATGACAAGTATTTCCAGACGGAGGGAGTAGGTGACAATGTGGGACGGAGAGATAAGTGAGGGGGTCCACGTGGGGACCACAACCTCCCAGGGTGCACCAGGGGGTGCTGGCGCACCCAGGTGGGTTGTGTCCACCTGGTGCACCCCGTTTGGTTATTTTTACACCAAAAATTCTTAAATATTAAGGAAAAAATCATATAAAATTTTCAGGGCATTCTGAGAACTTCTTTGGGTCATTTTTTATTGCACGGGAAATTCAGAAAATAGACAAAGCATGGCATTTATTTTATTTAACTAATAAAAACAGAGAATAAAAAGTAGGGATAGAAAGTAGTGCTTACTAAATTCATCAACTTCATACCGTTCAAAAATGATTCATTAATAAGGTTGATCAAGTCTTATTAGCAACCACTTTTGATTAGTATGAAACACAAGAACTTTCGTAAATCACTAAGTTACCTCAATGGGGATATGCATTTCCCCAACAATAAGAATTTCATATTTATTTTTGACAGTAGGTAGAGGTATTTGAAAACTGACAATAGTGATTGTCGGAGATTTTTCAATAACATTAATACCATTCACTTGGAATTGTTTCTTCGGAAAGTGCACCGTATGCTCTTTACCATTAATATGAAAAGTGACCTTGCTTTTATTGCAATCAATAACAGCCCCTGTTGTATTCAAGAAGGGTCTACCAAGGATAATCGACATGTTGTTGTCCTCGGGCATCTCACGTATAACAAAGTCAGTCAAAATAGTAACATTAGCAACAACAACGGGCACATCCTCATAGATACCGACAGGTATGGTAGTTGACTTATCAGCCATTTTCAAAGATATTTCATTAGGTGTGAGTTTATTCAAGTCAAGTCTTTTATATAAAGAGAAAGGCATAACACTAACACCAGCTCCTAAATCACACAAAGCAGTTTTCACATAATTCTTTTTGATAGAGCAAGGTATAGTTGGTATTCCCGGATCTTCAAGTTTTTTAGGTACTCCATCTTTAAAAGTATAATTAGCAAGCATAGTGGAGATTTCAGCTTCCAGTATTTTCCTCTTATTTGTGATGATGTCTTTCATATACTTTGCATAAGGAGGCATTTTCAAGATATCAGTCAAGCGGGTACGCAAAAAGACTGGCCTCAGCATTTCAGCAAAGCGTTCAAATTCTTCATCATCATTATTTTTATTGACTTGGGTGGAAAAGGCATAGGTTTTTGAACCCACAGTTCTCTTTCTTTACCATGTTTTCTATCAATGAAGTCTCTTTTATCATACCTTTTATTTTTAAGTTATGGGTCATCAAGATCAACAGGTGGTTCTATCTCAACATCATTATCTGGTTCTTTATCATTGGTTGGTTGAGAGTCTTCATGAACCTTAGCATTATCTTTTTCATTAACATTAGGTGAGTGTTCATTACCAGATTGAGTTTCAGCATCAGAGATAGAAGTTTCATTTTCATTATCAGGAGGTTTCTCTATTTTAGGTTCACTAGAAGTGTGCAAAGTCCTATCATTTTTCTTTTTCTTTCTGGAAGGACTAGGTGCACTAGTGTTGTTTCTTTGTGAATCTTGTTCTATTCTTTTTGGGTGTCCCTCAGGATAGAGTGGTTCCTGAGTCATTTTACCTCCTCTAGTTGCAACTCTAACAGCAAAGTCATGCATATTATGATTCATTTCATCAAGTAATTCTCTCTGAGATTTAGCAACTTGTTCTAATTGAGTTTTAACCATAGAAGCATGTTTTTCAACACCTCTAACATCATTTGATATTCTAAATAACAAGTTACTCAAGCAAGCAATCATATCAGAATTATATATCAATTGTTTCATAACATTTGCATTGAAGTGATCTTGTTTTCTAATATAGTTTTCAAACTCATAAAGGCATTGGCTAGGATGCATATTGTGAGGATTGTCATTATCATTAAAATTCATAAGAGAATTTACCTCAACCACCTTAGGCATTGGTGGTGTATTAAGCCCATGTATTTCTTCAATAGGAGGTAAATTTTTAACATCCCTAGCTTTAATACTTTTTTCCTTCATAGATTTCTTTGCCTCTTGCATATCTTCGGGACTGAGATATAATATACCCCTCTTCTTCAGAATGGGTTTAGCCGGTGATTCGAGAATAGTCCAATCATCATAATTTTTCAATATGTTATTCAATAATTCTTCAGCTTGTCCAACAATTCGTTCCCTAAAAACACAACCAGCACAACTATCTAGGAAGTCCCTAGAAGCATCGGTTAGTCCATTATAGAAGATATCAAGTATTTCATTTTTCTTAAGAGGATCATCGGGCAAAGCATTAAGTAACTGTCAAAGCTTCCCCCGAGCTTGTGGGAGACTCTCTTCTTTAGTTTGAGCAAAGTTAAATATTTCCCGTAAGGCAGCTTGTTTCATATGAGCAGGAAAATATTTTTTAGAGAAGTAATAAACCATATCCTGGGGACTACGCACACAACCAGGAGCAAGAGTGTTGTACCAAGCTTTAGCATCACCCTTTAATGAGAAAGGAAATAATTTGAGAATAAAGTAATAGTGAGCTTTCTCATCATGAGTAAAAAGGGTAGCTATGTCATTCAACTTAGTAAGATGTGCCACAAAAGTTTCAGTTTCATAACCATGGGAAGGATCAGATTCAACCAAAGTAATTAACTCTGGGTTGACAGAGAATTCATAATCCTTATCATCAATAAATATAGGTGAAGTTGCAAACTTAGGATCACATTTCATTCTAGCATTCAGAGATTTTTATTTATACTTGTGTAATAGTTTCTCTAGATCATCTCTATCATTACAAACAAGAATATCTCTATTTGCTTCTTCACTCGTAACATAACCTTCTGGTACCTTAGGCAATTCATATCTAGCAAGGCTAGTTATGGCAGGTGTTTCAGGAGTTTCAGTTTCAAGCTCATCGTCAGATTCAACAACATCATGTTGTATGACTCTAGCAATTTGTTCATCAAGAAATTCACCTAGTGGCACATCATCATTATCAAGCAAGGTACTAGCATCATCATAAGCATCATTCATAGTAGAAGTAGCATCATCAATAACTTGCGACATATCAGAATTATAGCATGTGGTGGTGTTGCAAATTTACTCATAATAGAAGGTGAATCTAAAGAAGAACTGGATGGCAGTTCCTTACCTCCCATCGTCTTAGAGGGATAAATCTTAGTCTTTGGATCCTTCAGATTCTTCGTAGTGATAATATGATAATAATCCCAAGTGACTCAACAAATATAGCTATGCTCCCCGGCAATGGCGCCTAAAAAATGTCTTGATAACCCACAAGTATAGGGGATCGCAACAGTTTTCGAGGGTAGAGTATTCAACCCAAATTTATAGATTCAACACAAGGGGAGCCAAAGAATATTTGAAGGTATTAGCAGCTGAGTTATCAATTCAACCACACCTGGAGATTAATTATCTGTAGAGAAGTGATCAGTAGCAAAGTAGTTTGATAGTTTTGATAGTAGTGACAGCAGTAACGGTAACAGTAACAGTGATAGAAGTTATTTGTAGCAAGTGTAACAGTGACGATAGCAATAGTAACTTAGAAGAAACAATATAAGATAAATTCGTAGGAATTGGATCAGTGACTTGTTGGGTGATATTCATCATGAGAAAGTTATAACCTAGAGCGATACGGCACTAGCTCCAGTTCATCGATATAATGTAGGCATGTATTCTGTAAATAGTCATACATGCTTTATTAAAAGAACTTGCATGACATCTTTTGTCCTACCCTCCCGTGGCAGCGGGGTCCATACTAGAAACTAAGGGATATTAAGGCCTCCTTTTAATAGAGAACCGGAACAAAGCATTAACACATAGTGAATACATGAACTCCTCAAACTACGGTTATCACCAAGAGTGGGCCCTGTTGTTGTCACTCCGGGGTTGCCGGATCATAACCGTAGTAGGTGACTATAACTTGCAAGATCGGATCTAAAACATGGATATAATGATGAATTCATAAATGGTTCAGATCTGAAATCATGGCACCCGGGCCCAAAGTGACAAGCATTAAGCATGGCAAAGTCATAGCAACATAAATCTAAGAACATAGTGGATACTAGGGATCAGGCCCTAACAAAACTAACTCAATTACATGATGAATCTCATCCAACTCCTCACTGACTAGCGAGCCTACGAAGGAATTACTCCCTCCCAGTGGGGAGCATAATGGAATTGGCGATGGAGATAGGTTGGTGATGATGAAGAACGAAGATCCCCCTCTCCGAAGCCCCAAACATACTATAGATCTGCCCTCCCGAGGAAGAACAGGGCCTGGCAGCGGCTCCGTCTCATGGATCGTGATAATTCTTTCTCCCTGATTTTTTTCTCAAAATATATGAATTTATAGTATCAGGGGGGTCGTCAGCGGGGCCACCAGGTGGGTACAACCCACCTGGGCGTGCCAGGAGAGGGGCGCACCCTGGTGGGTTGTGCCCACCCAGGGCCCCCTCTCCGGTGGTTCTTGGCTCCAAAATTCTTATTATTAGATAAAAAATCCTCAAAAAGTTTCGTTCCACTCCGAGAACTTTTATTTCTGCACAAAAACAACACCATGGTAGTTCTGCTGAAAACAACGTCAGTACAGGGTTATTTTCATTCAAATCGTGCAAATTAGAGTCCAAAACAAGAGGAAAAGCATGAGAAAAAGTAGATACGTTGGAGACGTATCACTCCACCATTCAATATAAACACGTATCCAGTTTGTGACTTAGAGTCATCCGGATCAGTGTCGAAGCTAGCATTGACGTAATGTTTACGACGAGCTCTTCGTCACCTCCATAAACAAGAAACATATCCTTGGTCCTTTTTAGGTACTTCAGGATGTTCTTGTCCGTTGTCTAGTGATCCACACCTGGATTACTTTGGTACCTCCCTGCCAGACTTATGGCAAGGCACACATCAGGTCTGGTACACAACATAGCATACATGATAGAACCTATGGCTGAGGCATAGGGAATGACTTTCAATTTCTCTCTATCTTCTGCAATGGTCGGGCTTTGAGTCTGACTCAACTTCACATCTTGTAACATAGGCAAGAACCCTTTCTTTGACTGGTCCATTTTGAACTTCTTCAAAACTCTGTCAAGGTATGTGCTTTGTGAAAGTCTTGTTAAGCGTCTTGATCTATCTCTATAGATCTTGATGCCCAATATATAAGCAGCTTCACCGAGGTCTTTCATTGAAAAAATCTTATTCAAGTATCCTTTTATGCTATCCAGAAATTCTATAGCATTTCCAATCAACAATATGTCGTATACATATAATATTAGAAATGCTACAGAGCTCCCACTCAATTTCTTTTAAATACAAGCTTCATCGAAAGTCTGTATAAAACCATATGCTTTGATCACCTCATCAAAGTGTATATTCCAACTCCAAGATGTTTGCACTAGTCCATAGATGGATCGCTGGAGCTTGCACACTTTGTTAGCTCCTTTAGGATCGACAAAACCTTCTGGTTGCATCATATACAACTCTTCTTCAAGAAATCCATCAAGGAATGCAGTTTTGACATCCATTTCCCAAATTTCATAATCATAAAATGCGGGAATTGCTAACATGATCCGGACTGACTTAAGAATCGCTACGGGTGAGAAGGTCTCATCGTAGTCAACCCCTTGAGCTTGTCAAAAACCTTTCGCGTCAAGTCGAGCTTTGTAGACGGTGGCATTACCATCAACGTCATTCTTCTTCTTGAAGATCCATTTATTCTCAATGGCTTGCCGGTCATCGGGCAAGTCCACCAAAGTCCACACTTTGTTCTCATACATGGATCCTATCTTGGATTTCATGGCCTCAAGCCATTTATCGAAATCTGGGCTCATCATAACTTCTTCATAGTTTGTAGGTTCACCATGGTCTAGCTAGTAACATGACTTCCAGGACAGGATTACTGTACCACTCTGGTGCGGAACGTGCTTTGTTCGACCTATGAGGTCCAGTAGTAACTTTATCTGAAGTTTCATGATCATCATCATTAGCTTCCTCTCTAGTTGGTGTAGGCATCACAGGAACGGATTTCTTTGATGTGCTACTTTCTGAATTGAGAGAAGGTACAATTACCTCATCAACTTTCCTCCACTCACTTCTTTCGAGAGAAACTCCTTCTCTAGAAAGGTTCCATTCTTGGCAAAAAAGATCTCGCTTTTGGATCTGTGGTAGAAGGTGTACCCAATTGTTTCCTTAGGGATATCCTATGAAGACGCACTTCTCCGATTTGGGTTCGAGCTTATCAGGCTGAAGCCTTTTGACATAAGTGTCATGATGTCGCTTGAAGCTACATTGGTTTTTCCCCAAAGAGGAAAGGATGATGCAGCACATCGACAGTAGGTATTACCCTCAGATATGAAACCAAGGTTATCGAACCAGTAGGAGAACCAAGCAACAGAACGTAAACAGCCCCTGCACACAAATAACAACACCTCGCACCCCGACGTGTTAAAGGGGTTGTCAATCCCTTTCGGGTAACGGCGCCAGAAATGGTGCATGGACGGGAGAAAGTTGTAGTAGATTGAATAAATAGATCACAAATAAAATAAAGTGCAACAAAGTAGTTTTGGGTTTTTGGTTTAATAGATCTGAAAATAAAAGCAAGAGAAAAATAGATCGTAAAGGTAAATATATGAGAAAGAAGACCCGGGGGCCGTAGGTTTCACTAGTGGCTTCTCTCGAGAAAATAGCAAACGGTGGGTGAACAAATTACTACTGGGAAATTGATATGACGATATCCAGGCAATGATCATTACATAGGCATCACGTCCAAGATTAGTAGACCGACTCCTGCCTACATCTACTACTATTACTCCACATATCGACCGCTATCCAGCATGCATCTAGTGTATTAAGTTCATGGGAAAACGGAGTAATGCAATAAGAACGATGACATGATGTAGACAAGATCCGTTTATCTACTGCGTAGATATAGATCCCATCTTTTTATCCTTAGTAGCAACGATACATACGTGGTGGTTCCCTTTTTGTCACTAGGATCAAGCACCGTAAGATCGAACCCACTACCGGGCACCTCTTCCCATTGCATGATAAATAGATTAAGTTGGCCAAACAAAACCCAAATATCGGAGAAGAAATACGAGGCTATAAGAGATCATGCATATAAGAGATCAAAGAAACTCAAATAACTTTCATGGATATAAAAAGATAGATCTGATCATAAACTCAAAGTTCATCGATCCCAACAAACACACCACAAAAGAGTTACATCATATGGATCTCCAAGAGACCATTGTATTGAGAATCAAGAGAGAGAGATGAAGCCATCTAGCTACTAACTATGGACCTGAAGTCCTACAAAGAACTACTCACGCATCATCGGAGAGGCACCGATGGAAGTGGTGAACCCCTCCGTGATGGTGTCTAGATTGGATCTGGTGGTTCTGGACTCTGCGGCGACTGGATGAATATTTCGTCGAGTCTCCTAGGGTTTTGGTAATATTTGGGTATTTATAGAGCAAAGAGGCGGTCCGGGGGCACCCGAGATGGGCACAACCCACCAAGGCGCACCTGGGCCTTCTAGCGCGCCCTGGTGGGTTGTGCCCCCCTCAGGGCACCCCCCAGGTGCAACCAGGGCCCGTTGTGTTCCTTCTGGCCCATAAAAAATCTCCGTAAAGTTTCGTGGCATTTGGACTCCGTCTGATATTGATTTTATGTGATGTAAAAAAACACGGAAAAAACAGGAACTGGCACTTGGCACTATGTCAATAGGTTAGTACCAAAAAATGATATAAAATGACTATAAAATGATTATAAAACATCCAAGATTGATAACTTAACAGCATGGAATAATCAAAAATTATAGATACGTTGGAGACGTATCAGCATGCCCAAGCTTAACTCCTACTCATCCTCGAGTAGATAACTGATAAAAACAATTTTTTCATGTGGAGTGTTGTTTAACATGTCATACCATATTATTTTCTTTATAGCATGGACAATTGGACTTTTATGTGATTCAAAGCAATAGTCTAGTGTTGACATAATAATTTAGATACTCAAGCATATCAATAAGCAACCATGCCTTTCAAAATATCAATGCTAAAATAAGTTATCCCTACAAATTCATATAGTCTTGTCATGCTCTGTCTTCTTAACACAAAGTATTTATCATGCACGACCCCGATGACAAGCCGAGCAATTAGTTCGCACTTTTTAACGTGCTTCAGCTTTTTCAACTCTCATGCAATACATGAGCGCAAGCCATGGATATAGCATTATGGGTGGAATAGAGTATGATAATAGGGGTAAATATAGAGAAGACAAAAAAGTAAGAAAGTCCCACATCGATGAGGCTAACCAGCGGGCTATGGAGATGCCCATCAATCAATATCAACGTGAGGAGTAGGGATTTCCATGCTACGGATGCACTAAGAGCGATAAGTGTATGAAAGCTCAATATGAAAACTAAGTGGGTGTGCATCTAATTCTATAATGAAAAATTCCCACTAGTATATGAAGTGACAACATAGGAGACTCTCCATATGAAAAACATGGTGCTACTTTGAAGCACAAGTGTGGTAAAGCATACTAGCAATGCCCCTTCTCTCTTTATTATTTTTTTTCTTTTTCTTTTTTTCTTTTTTAATTTTTTTCTTTTCTCTCTTTTCTCTTTTTTTCTTTGTTTTCTCTCATTGTTCGGAGCCTCATCCTGACTTGTGGGGGAATCATAGTCTCCATCATCCTTTCCTTACTAGGGCACTGCTCTAAAAATGAATAATGATCATCACACTTCTATTTACTTATAACTCAAAAGAAAAAATTACAACTTGATACCTATGACAAAATATGACTCTATATAAACGCCTCAATGATCTAGCATAACATGTATGAAAAATGATGAACGGTGGCTGAGCCACAAACACCATGTTAGCTATATGATCATGCAAAGCAATATGACAATAAATGCTCAAGTCATCAAACGGAAGTGATGGAAGTTGCATGGCAATATATCTCAGAATGGCCATGGAAAAGCCATAATAGGTAGGTATGGTGGCTGTTTTGAGGAAGATGTAATGAGGCTTATGTGTGATAGAGCATATCATATCACGGGGTTTGGATGCACCTGTGAAGTTTGCACCACATCTCAATGTGAAAAAGGGCAATGCACGGTACCGTAGAGGCTAGCAAATTGTGAAAAGGTAAGAGTACATATAATCCATGGACTCACATTACATATACTTATTGCAGAAGTTTATTAGCCCTCGAAGCAAGTACTACTACGCATGCCCCTAGGGGGATAGATTGGTAGGAAAAGACCATTGCTCGTCCCCGACCGCCACTCATAAGGAAGACAATCAAAAATAAATCATGCTCCAACATCATAGCATAATGAGAGACTATGCGTGCATGCTTCGGGAATCACAAACCTTAACACCAACATTCCTACTAGAGCATAATTACTCATCAACATAACTCACATATCACATCATCATATCTCAAAACTATTACTAAGAATCAAGTTTATTTTGTCCAATGATCTTGATGCCATTTTTTTTGCTTTATCCTTCTTAGATATCTATCACTTTGGGCCTAATTTTCATGTTGCTTTTCATAAGCTCAAACAAATATAAGTGAAGATCATGAGCATAACAAATTTTCTTTCTCTCAAAAAAATTTAAGTGAAGCAAGAGAGAATTTCTTCAAAGTTTTACTAAATCTCAAATAAATCTAAGTGAAGCAAGAGAGCATTTCCTCAAAAATAACAAAGCACACCGTGCTCAAAAAGAGATAAGTGAAGCACTAGAGCAAGTACATTGCTCATAAAATATTTAAGTGAAGCATAGAGAGCAATTCTAACAAATCATCACATAATTTTGGCTCTCTCAAAAAGGTGTGTCCAGCAAGGATTGATGACTTAAAACACAAAATAAAACAAGCAAAGACACATATCATACAAGACGCTCCAAGTAAAACACATATCATGTGACGAATAAAAATATAGTCTCGAATAAAATACCGATAGTTGTTGGAAGAAAGTGGGGATGCCACTCGGGGGCATCCCCAAACTTAGTTGGTTGCTGATTCTTGGATAATAGCTTGGTATGCCGGGGCATCCCCAAGCTTAGGCTCTTACATCCTTCCTTAATCCATCGTAAGATAACCCAAAACTTGAAACTTCAATCACATAGAACTCAACAAAACCTTCGTGAGATCCGTTAGTATAACAATAATAAACCACTACTATAAGTGATGATCAAACCAATTCATATTTTGTTTTTGTATTATATCTAGTGTATTTTGATGGTAGCTGGAACTACGTCGGTATTTCCTCGGAGAGGGAGGGATGATGTAGCACAATGATGGTAGAGTATTTCCCTCAGTTATGAAACCAAGGTATCAAACCAGTAGGAGAACCAAGCAACACAACGTAAAGAACACATGCACACAAATAACAACACCTTGCAACCCGACGTGTTAAAGGGGTTGTCAATCCTTTCGGATAACGGCGCCACAAATTGGTGTGTGACGGTAAAAAGGATGTAATAGATTGGATAAATAGATCACAAATAAAATAAAGTGCAGCAAAGTATTCTTGTATTTTTTGGTTTAATAGATTTGAAAATAAAAGCAAGGAAAAAGTGGAGCGCAAAGGAAAATATATGAGAAATAAGACCCCGGGGCCGTAGGTTTCACTAGTGGCTTCTCTCAAGAAAAATAGCAAACGGTGGGTGAACAAATTACTGTTGGGCAATTGATAGAACTTCAAATAATTATGAAAATATCAAGGCAATGATCATTACATAGGCATCACATCCAAGATTAGTAGACCGACTCCTGCCTGCATCTTCTACTATTACTCCACACATCGACTACTATCCAGCATGCATCTAGTGTATTAAGTTCATGGAAAATGGAGTAATGCAATAAGAACGATGACATGATGTAGACAAGATCCAATTATCTATATGGCGGTAGATATAGATCTCATCTTTTTATCCTTAGTAGCAACGATACATATGTGTCGGTTCCCTTTCTGTCACTGGGATCAAGCACCGTAAGATCGAACCCACTACCAGGCACCTCTTCCCATTGCAAGATAAATAAATCGAGTTGACCAGACAAAACCCAAATATCAGAGAAGAGATACGAGGCTATAAGAGATCATGCATAAAAGAGATCAAAGAAACTCAAATACTTTCATGGATATAAAAACATAGATTTGATCATAAACTCGAAGTTCATCGATCCCAACAAACACACCGCAAAAGAGTTACATCATATGGATCTCCAAGAGACCATTGTATTGAGGATCAAGAGAGAGAGAGATGAAGCCATCTAGCTACTAACTACGGACCGAAGGTCTACAAAGAACTACTCACGCATCATCGAAGAGGCACCGACGGAAGTGGTGAACCCCTCCGTGATGGTGTCTAGATTGGATCTGGTGTTTTTGGACTCTGCGGCAGCTGGATGAATATTTCGTCGACTCCCCTAGGGTTTTGGGAATATTTGGATATTTATAGAGCAAAGAGGCGGTCCGGGGGGCACCCGAGGTGGGCACAACCCACCGGGGCGCGCGAGGGCCTCCTGGCGCGCCCTGGTGGGTTGTGCCCCCCTCGGGGCACCCCAGGTGCAACCAGGGCCCAGCTGCTTCCTTTTGGCTCATAAAAAATCATTGTAAAGTTTTGTGCCATTTGGACTCCGTTTGATATTGATTTCCTGTGATGTAAAAAACAAGAACTGGCACTGGGCACTATGTCAATAGGTTTGTACCAAAAATGATATAAAACGACTATAAAATGATTATAAAACATCCAAGATTGATAATAAAACAGCATGGAACAATAAAAAATTATAGATACGTTGGAGACGTATCAGCATCCCCAAGCTTAACTCATACTCGTCCTTGAGTAGGTAAGTGATAAGAACATAATTTTTGATGTGGAGTGTTGTTCATCAAGTCATCACATTCTTTTCTTTATAGCTTGGACATTTGGACTTTTCGGTGATTCAAAGCAATAGCCTAGTTTTGACATAATAATTTAGATACTGAAGCATGTCAACAAGCAACCATGTCTTTCAAAATATCAACGCTAAAATAAGTTATCCCTAGCCCATCATGCTCAAACATTGATCCATTCATGAAACACACTCGTATATTAACTACACCCAATACTTGAGCACGATCATATTGCCTCCTAGTTGGTGCTTTTATGAGAGAAGATGGAGACTCAAATTTCAAAATAAAAATTTCATAAAGTAAAAGAAGGTCCCTTCGCAGAGGGAAGTAGGGATTTGTAGAGGTGCGAGAGCTCAAAGCGAAAAATTTGAGATAAAAACATTTTGGGAGGTGTATCCATCCCACCAACGATAACGACTTAGAGTTCCGAACACTTTCCATGCTAGATATGCCATAGGCGGTTCCCAAACAAAAAATAAAGTTTATTCCTTTTTCCACCATAACTTTCACTTTCCATGGCTAGCCGTATCCACGGGTGCCCTCCATACCAACACTTTCCAAGGAATTTATTATTTGACAACATAAAGTCAATTCATTTCTTTTTGCATTTCAGGACTGGGCATCCCTAATACCTTTGCCTTACTCTCATGCAATGACAAGTGAATAAACACTCATCTTGAGAATAACACATCTAGCATGGAAAATATTAGCCACCCCTCACCGCTCCGCGAGTGAAACAAACACACAAAAGAGAAGTTTATTTTGAAAATTAGAGATGGCACATGTAAATTTGCTTAGAACGGCAAAAGAATACCGCATATAGGTAGATATAGTGGACTCATGTGGCAAAACTAGTTTAAAGGATTTTGGATGCACAAGTAGAGGTCATACTTAGTGCAAAATGAAGGCTGGCAAAAGATTGGGAAGCGACCAACCAAGAAATGTATAATCTCATAAACAAGCATTAAGCATAATTAACACCGAATAATGCACCACAAGTAGGATATAATTTTCATTGCATGACTATTGACTTTCGTACTTGCATAGGGAATCACAAACCTTAACACCAATATTCCTACTAAAGCACAATTACTCATCAAGATGACTCACATGTCACATCATCATATCTCAAAACTATTACTAAGAATCAAGTTTATTTTGTCCAATGATGTTCATGACATTTTCTTTTACTTTATCCTTCTTGGATATCTATCACTTTGGGCCTAATTTTCATGTGTTGCTTTTCATAAGCTCAAACAAATATAAGTGAAGATCATGAGCATAACAAATTTTCTTTCTCTCAAAATAATTTTAAGTGAAGCAAGAGAGAATTTCTTCAAAATTTTACTAACTCTGGAACAAATCTAAGTGAAGCAAGAGAGCATCTATTCAAAAATAACAAAGCACGCCATTCTCAAAAAGATATAACTGAAGCACTAGAGCAAGTCCTAGCTCATAAAAGATTTAAGTGAAGCATAGAGAGCAATTCTAACAAGTCATAACATAATTTTGGCTCTCTCAAATAGGTGTGTCCAGCAAGGATTGATAACTTAAAACACAAAATAATACAAGCAAAGACACATATCATACAAGACTCTCCAAGCAAAACACATATCATGTGACGAATACAAATATAGTCTCGAGTAAAATACCGATAGTTGTTGGAAGAAAGCGGGGATGCCACTCGGGGGCATCCCTAAGCTTAGTTTGTTACTCATTCTTGGATAATAGCTTGGGATGCCTGGGAATCCCCAATCTTAGGCTCTTACATCCTTCCCTCATCCATCGTAAGATAACCCAAAACTTGAAAACTTCAATCACACAAAACTCAACAAAACCTTCGTGAGATCCGTTAGTATAAGAATAATAAATCACTACTATAAGTGTTTATCAAACCAATTCATATTTTGTTTTTGTATTATATATACTGTATTCCAACTTTGCTATGGCAAAAACTCGTCAAAGAAAACCATAAAGCCATCAAAATAAGCACACAACACAAAGAAAACAGAATCTGTAAAAAACAGAACAGTCTGTAGCAATCTGACTATTTCGTATACTTCTGTAACTCAAAAAACTCTGAAAACTTAGGAAGACCTAAGAAATTTGTATATTGATCTACTTCAAGTGGAATGGGTATTTTATTGCTCTCTGGTAAAAACTGAAAATTAATTTCGTGAGCGTAAACTTTTTGTTTTTTCAGCAAGATCAAACAACTATTGCCCAAGAAGATCCTAAAGGATTTACTTGGCACAAACACAAATTAGAACATAAAAACACAATCATAAAAGCAGCATAATTGTTCTAACACTCAAGAACAGGAAGCAAAAAAGCAAAATTAAATTTTATTCATTGGGTTGCCTCCCAGCAAGCGCTAAAGTTTTACGCCCTTAGCTAGGCATAAAGCAAGGATCTAAGTTTTGTCATCCTTGTTCTTCTTAATTTTCTTGGGGGTATTTTTATCAGGAGGTTTTGTAAACACAACATAAAACATATTATCCATAGGAACTTTAGCATTCCTTGGTTGATTTTCATCATAACCCCTTTGATTTCCCGCTACAATCCAAGAATAGTGTTGATTAACATTATTAAAAACTTGTTGGATTATATCTAGAACGGGGACCTCCTTTCTAAGATTCTCATCAAAGATCTTATTATCCCCAAGCAAATGCCTTAGTGCATAGTCACTATTGTAAAGAATTTCGTCTATCACAGGTTTTTTATGATTCATACCATAAGAATCAAAGATTTCCCTAGCTTCTCGAATTATGTAGTCAAACTCGTTCATAAGAAAGAGAGTGGCCAACTTTTTGGCTATAGGATTCTTTATTTCGGGAAGCTCAAAAAACAATCTTTGCAAAGTAGGATGAGTGCGGATAAATTTGCTTTCAAGTTTCAGAACTAGTGCTGAAATAGCATCCGCATAAGATCTAGTAGTTTTAAGTATAGGAGCATCATCAAGACTCAAATTCCCATCACAATTGAAGAATTCTTGGATACGTTCTTTTCCCATAATGTTCCCTTGCCCCAAGATAAAAGTTTTAGCCTCCAGATTGCATGTACGTCCCATCTTAGGAGTCAGACCATCATCTGTTGGTGCCATACCGAAATCACTCATGATTGCAAGCAGAGAATAGATATGACAAGAAAACGGCAAACGGAGAAAAGAGAGGCGTATAAAATGGCAAATTTTTGTGAAGTGGGGGAGATGAAATCTAGAGGCAAATGGCAAATAACGTAAATTGTGAGGAGATGAGATTTTTGATTAGGAACCTGATTATGATGAAGATCCTCCCTGGCAATGGCGCCAGAAATTCTCCTTGATGGCAGCTGGAACTACGTCGGTATTTCTTCGGAGAGGGAGGGATGATGTAGCATAGCGACGGTAGAGTATTTCCCTCAGTTATGAAACCAAGGTATCAAACCAGTAGGAGAACCAAGCAACACCACGTAAATAGCACCTTCACACAAATAACAACACCTTGCAACCCGACGTGTTAAAGGGGTTGTCAATCCCTTTCGAGTAACGGCGCCAGAAATTGGTGCGCGACGGTAAAAAGGTTGTAATAAGTTGGATAAATAAATCGCAAATAAAATAAAGTGCAGCAAAGTATTTTTGTATTTTTTGGTTTAATAGATCTGAAAATAAAAGCAAGGAAAAAGTGGATCGCAAAGGCAAATATATGAGAAATAAGACCTGTGGGTCATAGGTTTCACTAGTGGCATCTCTCAAGAAAAATAGCAAACGGCGGTGAACAACTTACTGTTGGGCAATTGATAGAACTTCAAATAATTATGACAATATCCAGGCAATGATCATTAGATAGGCATCACGTCCAAGATTAGTAGACCGACTCCTGCATGCATCTACTACTATTACTCCACACATCGACCGCTATCCAGCATGCATCTAGTGTATTAAGTTCATGGAAAAATGGAGTAATGCAATAAGAATGATGACATGATGTAGACAAGATACGTTTATCTATATGGCGGTAGATATAGATCTCGTCTTTTTATCCTTAGTAGCAATGATACATACGTGTCGGTTCCCATTCTGTCACTAGGATCAAGCACCGTAAGATCGAACCCACTACCGGGCACCTCTTCCCATTGCAAGATAAATAGATCGAGTTGGCCAAACAAAACCCAAATATTGGATAAGAAATACGAGGCTATAAGAGATCATGCATAAAAGAGATCAAAGAAACTCAAATACTTTCATGGATATAAAAACATAAATCTGATCATAAACTCGAAGTTCATCGATCCCAACAAACACACCGCAAAAGAGTTACATCATATGGATCTCCAAGAGACCATTGTATTAAGGATCAAGAGAGAGAGAGATGAAGCCATCTAGCTACTAACTACGGACCCGAAGGTCTACAAAGAACTACTCACGCATCATCGGAGAGGCACCAATGGAAGTGGTGAACCCCTCCGTGATGGTGTCTAGATTGGATCTGGTGTTTATGGACTCTACTGTGGTTGGATGAATATTTCGTCGACTCCCCTAGGGTTTTGGGAATATTTGGGTATTTATAGAGCAAAGAGGCGGTCCGGGGGGCACCCGAGGTGGGCACAACCCATCGGGGCGCGCCAGGGCCTCATGGCGCGCCCTGGTGGGTTGTGCCCCCCTCGAGGCACCCCCTGGGTGCAACCAGGGACCATCTGCTTCCTTTTGGCCCATAAAAAAATCATTGTAAAGTTCCATGCCATTTGGACTTCGTTTGATATTGATTTCCTGTGATGTAAAAAAACATGGAAAAACAAGAACTGACACTGGGCACTATGTCAATAGGTTAGTACCAAAAAATAATATAAAATGACTATAAAATGATTATAAAACATCCAAGATTGATAATAAAACAGCATGGAACAATAAAAAATTATAGATACGTTGGAGACGTATCATATTCCAACTTTTCTATGGCAAAAACTCATCAAAGAAAACCATAGAGCCATCAAAATAAGCACACAACACAAAGAAAACAGAATCTGTCAAAACAGAACAGTGTGTATCAATCTGACTATTTCGAATACTTCTGTAAGTCTAGAAATTCTGAAAAATTAGGACGGACTGGGAAATTTGTATATTGATCTACTACAAGTGGAATGTGTATTTTATCGCTCTATGGAAAAAATTAAAATTAATTTCGTGACCGTAAAAGTTTCTGTTTTTTCAGCTAGATCAAACAACCATTGCCCAAGAAGATCCTAAAGGCTTTACTTGGCACAAACACTAATTAAAACATAAAAAACACAATCATAACAGTAGCATAATTGCGGTAACACTCAATAACAGGAAGAAAAAAGCAAAAATAAATTTTATTCATTGGGTTGCCTCCCAACAAGCGATATAGTTTTACGCCCTTAGCTAGGCATAAAGCAAGGATCTAAGTATTGTCATCTTTGGTTCAAGATCCATAAGTTGCCCTCATGATTGATTCATAGGGTGGCTTAATTCTAATTCTAGGAAAGTGTTGCATGCCCTTCCTCAAAGGAAATTGGAACTTAATATTGCCTTCTTTCATATCAATCACGACACCGATAGTGCGTAAAAACGGTCTACCAAGTATAATTGGACGAGACGGATTACAATCAATATCAAGAACAATAAAATCTATGGGCACATAATTTCTATTTGCGAGAATAAGAACATCATTAATTCTTCCCATAGGCTTTTTAACAGTAGAATTCGCCAAGTGCAAATTTAAAGATCATGATTCAAGATCGGTAAGACCAAGCACATCACATAAAGATTTTGGAATTGTATAAACACTAGCACCCAAGTCACACAAAGCAAAACACTCATAATTTTTAATATTGACTTTGATAGTAGGTTCCCATTCATCATGCAATTTTCTAGTAATTGAAACTTCTAATTCCAACTTTTCTTCTAAAGCTTTCATCATGGCATCAACAATATGTTTAGTAAAAGCTTTATTTTGTTCATAAGCATGGGGTGAATTTATCATGGATTGCAACAAAGAAATACAATCAATCAAGGAGCAACTATCATAATTAAAGTCTTTGTAATCCAAAAGAGTGGGAACATCACTAGTTAAAGTTTTGACCTCTTCAAACCCACTTTCGTCAAATTTTTCAACAAGATTTTCACCCTCCGAAATATTAGGACGCCTTCTACCTAAAGTTGACTCTTCTCCAGTCCTTATTTCATCAATATTAACTTTACTAAACAAGGAATCAATGGAAGAAACACCAATCATTTTAAGATGTTCATCACTTTTGCGAAAGAAATCACTAGAGAACCTTTTTTCTAAAAATTCTCTTTTAGCTCTAAGCATAGCGGTTCTTTTCTTACTTTCGTCCGTAGAAACATAAAGAGCTTTAATTTATTCATCTACTTTAGGCACAAAAAATTTCATCTTGAGATTTTCCACATCATGAGCAATTCTATCAACACTTCTAGACAAATCATCAATCTTATTCAACTTTTCTTCTATGGAAGTGTTGAAAACTTTTTGCATGTTGATAAATTATTTAATATTATTCTGAAGATCAGAGGTATTCCTATTATTATTATAAGATTGATTTCCATAGGAATTACCATAATTATTAGAGGAATTACTAGGAAAAGGTCTAGGATTAAAATTACCTCTATAAGCATTGTTGTTGAAATTATTTTGAAAAATGAAATTGACATCAATGGCATGACTATTTTGCTCAATCAAAGTAGACAAAGGCATATCATTCAGATAATAGGAGCACTTCTACTAGCAACCAATTTCACAAGAGCATCAACTTTTTCACTCAAAGAAGAAATTTCTTCAACCGAATTAACCTTTTTACTAGTAGGAGCCCTTTCGGTATGCCATTGTGAATAATTTGCCATGATATTGTCAAGCAATTTGGTGGCTTCACCCAAAGTAATTTCCATAAAAGTACCACCCGCGGCAGAATCTAAAAGATTACAAGGAATAAAATTCACCCCCCACATAAAAATTTTGTATGATCATCCAAAGATTTAACCCATGAGTTGGGCAATTCCTTAGCATCATTTTCATCCTTTCCCAAGATTGTGCAACATACTCATGTTCAAGTTGCTTGAAATTCGTGATATGGGTTCTAAGGGAGATAATTTTTGCGGGAGGAAAATACTTAGTGATAAAAGCATCTTTGCACTTATTCCAAGAACCGATACTATTGCAAGGCAAAGAAGAGAACCAAATTTTTGCGGAATCACGCAAGGAAAATGGAAATAATTTCATCTTGACCACATCATTGTCCACATATTTTTTTCTTTTGCAAATCTCATAATTCCACGAAGGCATTAAGATGGGACGCGGCATCCTCATTAGGAGTACCGGGAAATTGGTCTTTCATGATAAGATTCAACAAAGCAATATTAATATCATAAGTCTCCGCACTAGTGGCGGGAGGAGCAAGCGGAATGTCGATAAAATCATTGTTGTTGGTATTTGAGAAATCACGTAACTTGGTGTTCTCTTGAGTCATGATGACTACACAACAAGATTGCACTCAAAAAACAGGTCCGGCAAGAAAACGACAAACGGAAAAGGAGAGGCGAATAAAACGGCAAATTTTTGTGAAGTGGGGGAGAGGAAAATGAGAGGCAAATGGCAAATAATGTAAATTGCGAGGAGACAAGATTTGTGATTTTTAGGAACCTGGTTATGATGAAGATCCTCCCCGGCAACAGCGCCAGAAATTCCTTTTGATGTCGCTTGAAGCTACGTCGGTTTTTCCCCAAAGAGGAAGGGATGATGCAGCACAGCGGCGGTAGGTATTTCCCTCAGATATGAAACCAAGGTTATTGAACCAGTAGGAGAACCAAGCAACACAACGTAAACAGCCCCTGCACACAAATAACAACACCTCGCAACCCGACGTGTTAAAGGGGTTGTCAATCCCTTTCAGGTAACGGCACCAGAAACGGTGCATGGATGGGAGAAAGTTGTAATAGATTGAATAAATAGATCGAACATAAAATAAAGTGCAACAAAGTATTTTTGGGTTTTTGGTTTAATAGATCTGAAAAATAAAAGCAAGAGAAAAATAGATCACAAAGGCAAATATATGAGAAAGAAGACCTGGGCCGTAGGTTTCACTAGTGGCTTCTCTCGAGAAAAATAGCAAACGGTGGGTGAACAAATTACTGTTGGGCAATTGATAGAACCTCAAATAAATATGACGATATCCAGGAAATGATCATTACATAGGCATCACGTCCAAGATTAGTAGACCGACTCCTGCCTGCATCTACTACTATTACTCCACACATCGACCGCTATCCAGCATGTATCTAGTGTATTAAGTTCATGGAAAAACGGAGTAATGCAATAAGAACGATGACATGATGTAGACAAGATCCGTTTATCTATTGCATAGATATAGATCCCATCTTTTTATCCTTAGTAGCAATGATACATATGCGTCGGTTCCCTTTATGTCACTGGGATCAAGCACTATAAGATCGAACCCACTACCGGGCATCTCTTCCCATTGCAAGATAAATAGATCAAGTTGGACAAACAAAACCCAAATACCGGAGAAGAAATATGAGGCTATAAGAGATCATGCATATAAGAGATCAAAGAAACTCAAATAATTTTTATGGATATAAAAAGATAGATCTGATCATAAACTCAAAGTTCATCGATCCCAACAAACACACCGCAAAAGAGTTACATCATATGGATCTCCAAGAGACCATTGTACTGAATCAAGAGAGAGAGATGAAGCCATCTAGCTAATAACTACGGACCCGAAGGTCTACAAAGAACTACTCATGCATCATCAGAGAGGCACCAATGGAAGTGGTGAACCCCTCTGTGATGGTGTCTAGATTGGATCTGGCGGTTCTGGACTCTACAGCGGCTGGATGAATATTTCATCGACTCCCCTAGGGTTTTGGGAATATTTGGGTATTTATAGAGCAAAGAGGTGGTCCGGGGGGACCCGAGGTAGGCACAACCCACCAGGGTGCGCCTGGGCTGCCTGGCGCGCCCTGGTGGGTTGTGCCCCCCTCGGGGCACCCCCAGGTGCATCCAGGGCCTGTTGTGTTCCTTCTAGCCCATAAAAATCTTCGTAAAGTTTCGTCGCAATTGGACTCCATGTGATATTGATTTTCTGCGATGTAAAAAACACGGAAAAAACCAGGAACTGGCACTTGGCACTATGTCAATAGGTTAGTGATAACACACAAGCATAGGGGATCACAACAGTTTTCAAGGGTAGAGTATTCAACCCAAATTTATAGATTCGACACAAGGGGAGCCAAAGAATATTTGAAGGTATTAGCAGCTGAGTTGTCAATTCAACCACACCTGGAGATTAATTATCTGCAGCAATATGATTACTAGCAAAATAGTTTGATAATTTTGATAGTAGTAGCAGCAATAGTAACAATAACAATGATAGTAGTAATTTGTAGCAAGTGTAACGGCGACGATAGCAATAGTAACTTAGAAGAAACAATATAAGATAAATTCGTAGGCATTGGATCAGTGACTTGTTGGATGATATTCATCATGAGACAGTTGTAACCTAGAGCGATACGGCACTTGCTCCAGTTCATCGATATAATGTAGGCATGTATTCCGCAAATAATCATACATGCTTTATTAAAAGAACTTGCACGCCATCTTTTGTCCAACCCTCCCGTGGCAGCGGGGTCCATACTGGAAACTACGGGATATCAAGGCCTCCTTTTAATAGAGAACCGGAACAAAGCATTAACACATAGTGAATACATGAACTCCTCAAACTAGGTCATCACCGGGAGTGGGCCCGGTCGTTGTCACTCCGGGGTTGCCGGATCATAACCGTAGTAGGTGACTATAACTTGCAAGATCGGATCTAAAACATGAATATAATTATGAATTCATAAATAGTTCAGATCTCAAATCATGGCACCCGGGCCCAAAGTGACAAGCATTAAGCATGGCAAAGTCATAAGCAACATCAATCTAAGAACATAGTGGATACTAGGGATCAGGCCCTAACAAAACTAACTCGATTACATGATGAATCTCATCCAACTCCTCACCGACCAGCGAGCCTACGAAGGAATTACTCATTCCCGGTGGGGAGCATAATGGAATTGGCGATGGAGATAGGTTGGTGATGACGCAGAATGAAGATCCCCCTCTCCGGAGCCCCAAACGGACTCTAGATCTGCCCTCCCAAGGAAGAACAGGGCATGGCGGCGGCTCCGTATCATGGATCACGATAATTATTTTTCGTTGATTTTTTTCTAGAAATATGTGAATTTATAGTATCAGGGGGGTCGTCAGCGAGGCCACCAGCTGGGTACAACCCACCTGGGCGCGCCAGGAGAGGGGGCACGCCCTGGTGGGTTGTGCCCACCCAAGGGCCCCTCTCCGGTGGTTCTTGACTCCAGAAATTCTTATTATTGGTATAAAAAATCCTAAAAAAGTTCTGTTCCATTACGAGAACTTTTATTTTTGCACAAAAACAACACCATGGTAGTTCTGCTGTAAACAACATGAGTTCGGGGTTAGTTTCATTCAAATCATGCAAATTAGAGTCCAAAACAAGAGGGAAAGCGTGAGAAAAAGTAGATACATTGGAGACGAATCAGTTAGTACCAAAAAATGATATAAAATGATTATAAAACATCCAAGATTGATAATATAACAGCACGAAACAATCAAAAATTATAGATACGTTGGAGACGTATCATGTCACAACCCCAAACTTTAAGAAACGACAGCTTAGGTTTCTTGCCAAACCATAGTTCATACGGTGTCGTCTCAACGGATTTAGACGGTGCCCTATTTAACGTGAATGCAGCTGTCTCTAATGCATAACCCCAAAATGATAGTGGTAAATCGGTAAGAGACATCATAGATCCCACCATATCCAATAAGGTACGGTTACGACGTTCGGACACACCATTACGCTGTGGTGTTCCAGGTGGCATGAGTTGTGAAACAATTTCACATTATTTTAAATGAAGGCCAAACTCGTAACTAAAATATTCGCCTCCGCGATTAGATTGAAGAAACTTTATTTTCTTGTTACGACGATTCTCTACTTCGATCTAAAATTCTTTGAACTTTTCAAATGTTTCAGACTTGTGTTTCATTAAGTAAATATACCCATATCTACTTAAATCATATGTGAAGGTCAGAAAATAACGATACGCGCCGCTTGCCTCAACACTCATCAGACCACATACATCGGTATGCATTATTTTCAATAAGTCATTAGCTCGCTCCATTGTTCTGGAGAACGGAGTTTTAGTCATCTTGCCCATGAGGCATGGTTCGCAAGTATCAAGTGATTCATGTCCATCAACATGGATTTTCATTATGCGCTTTACACCAAGATGACATAAATGACAGTGCCACAAATATGTTGCACTATCATTATCAACTTTGAATCTTTTGGCATCAATATTATGAATATGTGTATCACTACTATCGAGATTCAACAAGAATAGACCACTCTTCAAGGGTGCATGACCATAAAAGATATTACTCATATAAATAGAACAACCATTATTCTCTGATTTGAATGAATAACCATCTCACACTAAACAAGATCCAAATATAATGTTCATGCTCAATGCTGGCACCAAATATAATGTAGAGGTAGCGTGCCGACGGCGATCACATCGACCTTGGAACCATTTCTGACGCGCATCGTCACCTCGTCCTTAGCCAATCTTCGTTTAATCTGTAGCTCCTGTTTCGAGTTACAAATATGAGCAACCGAACCAGTATCAAATTCCCAGGCGCTACTACAAGCATTAGTAAGGTACACATCAATAACATGTATATCAAATATACCTTTGTTCACTTTGCCATCCTTCTTATCCGCCAAGTATTTGGGGCGGTTTCGCTTCCAGTGACCAATCCCTTTGTAGTAGAAGCACTCAATTTTAGGCTTGGGTCTAGCTTTGGGCTTCTTCTCGGGAGTGGCAACTTGCTTTCCATTCTTCTTGAAGTTTTCTTTCTTTCCCTTGCCTTTTTTTCTTGAAACTAGTGGTCTTGTTAACCATCAACACTTGATGCTCCTTCTTGATTTCTACCTCCGCGGACTTAAGCATTGCGAAGAGCTCGAGATTTTTTTGTTCATCCCTTTCATATTATAGTTCATCATGAAGCCTTTGTAGCTTGGTGGCAGTGATTGAAGAACCCTGTCAATGACACAATCAACTAGAAGTTCAACTCCCAGCTGAGTCAAGTGATTATAATACCCAGACATTTTCAGTATGTGTTCACTGACAGAACTGTTCTCCTTCATCTTGCAGCTATAGAACTTGTTGGAGACTTCATATCTCTCAACCCGGGCATTTGTTTGAAATATTAACTTCAACTCTTGGAACATCTCATATGCTCCATGACATTCAAAACGTCTTTGAAGTCCCGGTTCTAAGCCTTAAAGCATGACACATTGATCTATAGAGTAGTCATCAGATCGAGCTTGCCAGACGTTCATAACATATTAACATCAGCTTTAGCTCCTACAGCAGGCCTTTCACCTAGCAGTGCATCAAGGACATAATTCTTCTGTGTAGCAATGAGGATAATCCTCAAGTTACGGACCCAGTCCGTGTAGTTGCTACCATCATCTTTCAACTTAGCCTTCTCTAGGAATGCATTAAAATTCAGTGGAACAGTAGCTCGAGCCATTGATCTACAACATAGATATGCAAAACTATAAGACTAAGTTCATGATAAATTAAGTTCAATTAATCATATTACTAAAGAACTCCCACTTAAATAGACATCCATCAAGTCATCTAAGTGATACGTGATCCAAATCAACTAACCCATCTCCGATCATCACGTGAGATGGGGTAGTCATCAATGGTGAACATCACTATGTTGATCATATCTACTATATGATTCATGTTCGACCTTTCGGTCTCCAGTGTTCTGAGGCCATGTTTGCACATCCTAGGCTCGTCAAGTCTAACCCAAGTATTCCGCATGTGCAAAACTATCTTGCACTCGTTGTATGTGAACGTAGAGTTTATCACACCCGATTATCATGTGGTGTCTCAAGACTACGAACTGTAGCAATGGTGCATACTCACGGAGAACACTTTTACCTTGAAATTTAGTGAAGGGATCATCTTATAATGCTACCGCCGTACTAAGCAAAATAAGATGCATAAACGATAAACATCACATGCAATCCATCATCATCTTGTGCTTTTGATCTCCATCTCCAAAGCATCATCATGATCTCCAATGTCACTGGGTAGACACCTTGATCTCCATCATTGTGTCGTGGTCGTCTCGCCAACTATTGTTGGGAATCGTTGCATGGAAAAAAAAATCTACGCAAACGCAATGGTCTATCCATGGAGATGCATAGCAACAAGGGGAAGAGTGTGTCTGCATACCCTCGTAGACCGTAAGCGGAAGCGTTTCTGAACGCGGTTGATGTAGTCGAACTTCTTCGCGCTTCAACCGATCAAGTACCTAATGTACGGCACCTCCGCGTTCTGCACATGTTCAGCTTGGTGACGTCCCTCGTCTTCTTGATCCAGCAAGACGTTGAGGTAGTAGATGAGTTTCGTCAACACGACAGCGTGGTGAGGTGATGGTGAAGTGATCCTTCTAGGGCTTTGCCTAAGCACTACGAAAATATGACCGAGGGTGTAAACGGTGGAGGGGGGGCGCCGCACATGGCTAAAAAATTGTCTGGGATGTGCTAGGAATCCCCCTCATATATATATAGGTGGGAGGGAGAGGGGAGCTATGAGGACCCCGATCCTAAGCCAAATTGATCTAGCATGTAACACATCATATCACTTTGCGGCCTCATGCACGGTATTCCCACGGGTGCCACCTTACCTGGCCCGGGACCGTTTGCACCTTTTGGCTCATGTATATGATAGTGTCGCTAGCATCCATATGACAGAGAACCCGGGCCGACATGACTAGTCGTAAACCCAAAGTGGCACTAACTTACAGGGACAGGCATAAAGCAATGAACGTGTCGGTCATCAGCGAGTGAATCCGGGCTGTAGCAGCTGGGCTAACAGGACTCCGGAGAATCCGAGCTGTAGCAGGCTATCAGGACTTCGGTAGACACCGCGTGACATTTCCCTGAAGGGACAGACACGGGAACGAAGAAGGACACATGCCGGCCAGCCTAAGTGTTCCGGAGCAGTAGCAAGCTACCATGGCTCAGTGGAAGCACTAGGAGACATTTCCCGGTAAGAGAGACTACCAAGGATAAACAACTAGGTTGTCGGATCCCACACATACCAAGCATTTCAATAGCATACACACAATATGCTCGATATGTGCAAATACAACATGGCATCACAACAAAACTCTATGACTCAAAGTATTTATTCATTAGGCTCCGAGGAGCCAAGTATTACAATCATGGGTCTCATGACCCAACATACAGAGCATACAAGCAGCAAGCACATGCGGAAGCTTAACTTGTCTGAGTACAGACAACTACAAATGAAAAAGGCTGAGAAGCCTGACTATCTACAAGACCCTGCCGAGGGCACAAGATCGTAGCTGAGGTAACGAGCTAAATGTCGAAGTCCACGCAGAACTACTAGCGAGACTAAAGTCTCTCTGCAAAAACATAAATTAAGCAAACGTGAGTACAAATATACCCAGCAAGACTTACATCAGAACTAGCTACATATGCATTAGTATCAACAAAGGGGTGGTGGAGTTTAACTACAGCAAGCCAGCTTTGACTCGATGGCTATCCTGAACTACGACTGCTGGCACTCTTTTGAGGTGGCGCACATGAGTCCACATATTCACCATATCAATACACCACTATGGATCCGCTCCTGTCTCCCTACGAGAACGCCATCCATAGCACTCACACTTATCTTGCGCATTTTAGAGTATCCACTTTAACTTGTCTATGAGCTATATAGGCAACCCAGAACTTCTTTACTGCGGACACGGCTATTTGAATAGATGATGTTAACCCTGCAGGGGTGTACTTCTTCACACACGCTCTCGCCTCTTACCACCATGTACACGTCGTGTATCTCGGCAACCTTCAAGCGGAAGCCTGGCGAGGGAGTCGGCCACGACTTGACTAACCACACAAGTCTCTAGTCCAGTTTTATCGCCTATTCGGGTTCCATCTGCAAGGAGATCCGACTGGGGTGTCGCTCACGGCCCCAAACGATGTGTACAGGGTTCCAAGCCCACCAAACGGGCGACGCTTGGTATACCCGGCCACGGTGCCTAGTCTGTCCCAAGCCCACCTGTACCGGGTGCCACTTGGTAGACTACTAACACTACCTACAAACACCAGAAACTAGTTGCAACTCCTGGACAGAGAACAGGTAGATTAATAAGTCGAGAGAGCTTGGAGTGCTCGGAGCCCAATGTGTGGTAGTAACTATTCATGGATCACAAACACAGAACTCAGTTCTCAAGGACGGTTTCAATGAGACAACCCACCATGTACTCCTACATGGCCTCTCACCGCTACCTTTACCAAATCGTGTTCACACACTTAGCTCTCAACAGTAGGACATGTTCACAACTTTCCAATTCATCCTCGATGAATCAAACCTGACACAACTCTAAGCAATAGCAGGCATGACAAACAAGCATGAATGAGTAGGCACATCAGGGCTCAAACAACTCCTACTCATGCTAGTGGGTTTCATCTATTTACTGTGGCAATGACAGGTCATGCAGAGGAAAGGGGTTCAACTACCGCAACATGAAAGAGTTGAATCGCTGTTGTCCTAATGCAGTAAAAGAGAGCAGGAGCGAGAGAGTGGGATTGTATCGGAATGAACAAGGGGGTTCTGCTTGCCTAGCACTTCTGAAGATAGTATAGTTCTTCATCGGTGTCATCGATCTCATTGTCAGAACGTCATCTACTGAGAGGGGACAATTACCGGCAAACAAGGAAGAACACAATCAATGCAATGCACAATATGATGCATGATCATGACATGGCAATATGCTGTGGTTGAGCTAATGCAACTAAGACCAGATGGGTTTGAGTTATTTTGAACCAAAGGTTCAACTCCAAACTCATCTTATGAATTTAGGTAATGCTTTATCATGTTTTGATATAAACAGCAGGGTTAAGTTGCTCTAACATGTATGAAACCAGTACAGATGGATAGATTGGATTTTTCTGATCATTTTTCATATATAATTCTTTGCATTTGGAGTTACAGATTAATTTCTATGATTTTTAGAAGTTTAAACAATTTTTTGGATTTTATAATTCATTTCTGAAATATAAAATCGCCAGAAAATAGTTATGAGGTCAGCATGATGTAAGCCTGGCATTAGTAGGTCAACTAGGCCGCCCCTGGTCAAACCTGACCAGTGGGGTCCACTAGTCAGTGAACCAGTGCTAGTTAGTGTCACTAACAGGTGGGGTCGGGTCAACAGCCACGTCAGCAAGTCAGCACTGACGTGTGGGGTCGGTCAACGTGTGACGTGGCCAGGTCAAACTGACCTGTGGGGCCTGTGTGGTTAGTTTAATCTAAACAGGAACTAAACCAGGGTTAATTAGGTAGCGGGCCCACGTGACATTGACCCAGGGAAGGTCAAACCCTGGTCAAATGAGTCAAACTCGTCGGCGACTCGATGCCGGCGAGGCCAGATGCGGCGAAGAGCCTCGGATTTCCTTTACGGGGCACCGTTCGAGGCGCCGTTGGGCTCTATTGGTAGCTGGCGCAACGGCGCGTCCGTTGGTGGCCGTGGTTGGGCCTCGGGTGGCCAGAGTCGATGGCGGGGCGAGCTCGGTTGCGGCCACCGGAGTTCGGGTGGCCACGGGTTAGCTGCTGCAGCGTGTAAATGGGCGGGTGCTTGCGCTAGGAATGCTCTACGGGACGCCGCGAACGCGTTGGAGTCGCCGGGGTGACCAAATGGTCACCGGAGCTACGTCGACGGCGAGCTCAGGCGGCGGCGTGCTACGGTCTGCAAGGGGGCGACGGCTACGGCGAGAGACAGACCACGGGGTAAGGGGGAAACAGTGGCGGAGCTCACAGCGGTGCCATAGGGATGGTTAGCGAGCTCGGGGACGCTCGGGAGGCGGCGAATCGACAGTGGTGGTCTCCGGTGGCCGAGGTTGAAGACAATATTGGTGAGGCCGTTGCAGACTTTCGGCGATGCGTGGCTCGGAGGAGAGCTTCAGTGCGAGGAGACGGAGCTCGTGGTCATGGTGACGAGGCGAGGCAATGGCTCTAGACGCGGTGGCAACGAGCGGCGGCGATGGTGGCTCTATGTCTCGCTTGGGAACGAGAGGTAGAGAAGGGGAGGAGGTCTAGGAAGAGAGGGGAAAGTGATAGGGGATCAAGGGGGTCGCGTGGCGGCATCCATGGTGAGGGGGAGCAGCTGCGTGGCTAGCAAGAGGTGGCTGCGGCTCGGCTGTGCGCGCGCCACGCGCAACGCCAGTAGGCGCGAGGAAGACGACGCGCGAGGGGCTGGGCTGGGCCAAGCAGGCCAGCTGTCTACTGGGCCACTAGTGGGCTGCCAGTAAGGCCAGGTGAGTTCTCTCTCTCTCTGTTTTGTTTCTGTTTTCTATTTCTGACATTTGTTTTAATTTGGTTTTTGAACCAAACTAATTTTGTTGCTTCTGATAAATTTTGCAGGGACTAAAAGGATTATTCCAAAGCCCCTCAACAAAAATCAGAATTATCGAAGCAATAAAGTATTTATAGTATTTATTTGATCCAATTCAAAATACAATATGTGTTAATTCAACAATCCAAAATGTCATGCAAAAATGTGCATCACCTCTGGTTGCTGTTTCCAGCATTTTCCAAAAATGATGAACATTTTTTAAGGCCATTTGGGTTCACTGAAAAATATTTTAGTTGAACGTGGTGGATTCCTTTTTATGCTAGGGTTTGAACATCCCCCATTTCAAGTTTAAGCAAAATTTAAACATGATGCACACATGGAGGGCTAGCCTAGTGCATACCAGGACTAGGGATGTGATAGGAGAGGCCAAGGAGTGCCCCAAGTAGGTCCGAATCCTACTTGGGTTCCTGCCCTTGGCTGCGCCTCCCTTTGCCATATTTGTCGGAGGGGGAAGGAAAGAGGGGGGGAGAGGGAAGGAAGGGGGAATCCTATTCCACTCTTTCCCTCCCCTTCCCCTCTTTCCTTCTCCTCTTAGGTCGGCCCATATGGGGGGGCACCAACCCCATGTGGCTGGTGCATTTTCTCTCTTGGCCCATAAGGCCCATATCTTTTGCCGGGGGTGCCTGGAACCCCTTCCGGTGACCCAATAAGTACTCGGTACCCCCCGAAACACTTCCGGTGTCTTTACCTCTCGACCATTTCAAGACTCCTCATCATGTCCGTGATCTCATCCGGGACTCCGAATAACATTCGATCACCAAATCACATAACTCATATAATACTATATCGTCATCGAACGTTAAGCATGCGGACCCTACGGGTTTGAGAACTATGTAGACATGACTGAGACACCTCTTCGGTCAATAACCAATAGCGGAACCTGGATGCCCATATTGGCTCCTACATATTCTACGAAGATCTTTATCGGTCGAACCGTTATGACAATATACGTAATTCCCTTTGTTTATCGGTATGTTACTTGCCCGAGATTCGACCGTCGGTATCTTCATACCTAGTTCAATCTCGTTACTGGAAAGTCTCTTTACTTGTTCCGTAATACATCACCTCATGACTAACTCCTTAGTCATTTTCTTGCAAGCTTATGATGTGTATTACCGAGAGAGCCCAGAGATACCTCCCCGATACTCGAAGTGACAAATCCTAATCTCAATCCATGCCAACACAACAAACACCTTCGGAGATGCATGTAGAGCATCTTTATAATCACCCAGTTACGTTGTGACATTTGATAGCACACAAGGCATTCCTCCGGTATCCGGGTGTTGCATAATCTCATAGTCGAAGGAATATGTATTTGACATGAAGAAAGCTATAGCAATAAATCTGAACAATCAATATGATAAGCTAACGGATGGGTCTTGTCCATCACATCATTCTCCTAATTATGTGATCCCATTATCAAATGACAACACATGTATATGGTTAGGAATGTGTATTTGACATGAAGAAAGCTATGGCGGTCTTAAGAATATCCATTAGCGGTCGGGGAGGGTGTGGTTCTTCCATGGCGGCGAGAGTGAGGGGACGGAGGAATGACACAATTGCTTGTATCCTACCATTTGAGATCACGTGCTTAGTGCTTCCATGGTACGTAGCTCTGTTGTATGCAAAGCATGCTGACAAAATCTGTACACAAAATTAGATGACTAGTGTAGTTCAAATGTCATCCAAGATCACACGACCTTAGCAAGTTGGACTTTCTTATAGCATTTCATGGTAGGCTCATCGAAACCCTGATTTTAATTTAACATCCATTTCTTTCTTTCTTTGTTTTCTTTTTCTATGACCATTTGCAAGGGGGGGGGGGGTTCTGATTATTCTTGCTCGATTTCACATGACCACATGTCTTTGTTTTCTTTTGTTTCATAGTAGTTTCTTTAATTTCTTGTTTGTTTCCATTCTGCTTCTCTTTTATTTTATTTTGTTCTTTTTTGCTATGAGCCAATATAGGAACGGGTTTAGGTCTCTTCTCGCTCGATTTCACATGTCTGCCTCTCCGAAGGGCCCCACAATATCTTCTCGTAACTTTTCGTCAAAAGTTATAGCTACACATATAAACATAAAAACCATTGAGTGCATCGACAGATATAACAATTAAGTCGTACAACCAAATAGCAATGTGCAAACTAGGGTATTGACAAGTCAGAACAAATTAAGACCAGCAGAGTACCCAACATGTCCATCCAATGGCTCTGGCTCTAGTGTTAGGACAAGTGTCGGTGCGGGTCAAGGTGATTGTGGCTTCAGTTGCTTCTCCAACATGTCCACCCTCTTCAGCATCCTAACTACCTCCTCATCCTTAGTTAGAAGAAGTGTATCTCTGAAGGTGAGATTCTCCTTCAGCTTGTTGCTCTCACCATCCAACTTCTCCTTCTCCATCTTCATTTTATCGACCTTTGCCCTTAGCCTCTCAGCTTCATCTTTCCAGTCGGCCCTCTGAATCTCCACATTTTTTATATGCCCCATCAGTCCCCCCATGTTTGCTTCTAGAAAACCTACGTGGATTTCCATGCGCTCCAGCTGTATACCTATGGGAGCATACCCTCTCTGTTTTCCCTAACGAAAGGTACACCACGATCATCATGTCTTTCAAAGTGGCAAACCTCATAATTCTCTTGAATCTCGTCCCGGTAGACTCTGAAAGCCTCCGCTGTAGCTTGATGTAGTCCTTCCTCCAAGCCGACATAGGCTTTGGAGAAGGTGATATTATCCGTCCTTGGATATAATCCTCATCCTCTAACTTTGGCATGGATGAACCACCTCTGCATGCCTCATGGCACCACACTTGTGACCATTCCTTCCTTGAACAACGGTTCCGGAAGTCCATGATCATGAGTCCAAGCTCATGTCTCCTGGTTTAGAGTGAGCACACTCCAGACCAGCCGAGGTTTCCACGTTTTCTTCTCCATTTTTTCGAGTATTTTTATTTTTATTTTGTTTTCTGTTGTTTCTTTTCTTTTTTCTTGTCCAGTTTTTTTCAAAAAAAGAATCATCGGTTTTATTTGACCATTTTCTTTTAGCTCGGTTTATTTTGTTAATTTTTGTTTCCATTTTTTTGTTTTTTTTTGCTTTCATTCTACATTTATTGTATATGTCAACAACATTTTTATAATACACATTTAACATTTTACAATAAAAATTTAACTTTTTTCATGTATGGTCAACATTTTTTATGCCCATTTTTTTACATTTTTCCAATTCTTGATTAGCATTTCTCAAATACAAGATTAACATATTTTTAATACATGGTCAACATTTTTCTATACATTTTGAAGTTTTTTTAAATGCCTCATTAACCATTTTCAAATAAAAAATTTAACATTTTTTAATACACGGTCAACATTTTTCCTATAAACATTTAACATTTTTCAAATGCTTGACTAATATTTTTTGAACACTTGTTCCATATTTTTTTCAAATGGTTGATTAACATTTTTACATGCATTACCAAAAAAATTCATCATTTTTTTATTACATGATCAACATTTTTTCTATACACATTTAACATTTCCCCAATGTTTGATTAACATTTTTCAGATACTTGTTCCATAGTTTTTTCAAATGCTTGATTAACATTTTTATTTACATGATAAAAAATCATCATTTTTTAATACTTTATCAACAATTTTTCTATATACGTTCAACATTTTCCAAATGCTTGTTGAACATTTTTCAAATACTCGTTCAACATTTTTCAAAATGTTTTAAGAGGTTTTTTGCGCGCGCGCACGCACACACACACACACACACACACACACACAAGAAGTACAAAAATAAAGCAAAAAAATAGAAAACCGAAAAACAAAAAATATGTTGTGGGCTCCCGCGCGAGTGGGCTGCATTTCGGTCGCCCCTTCAGCGAGTCTGAAGCCACGGTCGTTGAAGGCGAGATATAGGGGCGGCGCGAAGCCGATGCCCGGGAGCAGCTTGATTGGTACAGAAGCTATGAAGCTGAGAAGCCGTACAGGGTCATGAGGTTGTTACTAGTAAAGAAAAGGGGAAAGTACATATTTCAACCCAGAATTTATAGGAAATTCACTTTGGTATGGAGCATATGCTCCTTCCACGGGTAAAAGACATTTTAAAATGTCAAAGAAAGAAACAAAAATTTGACGCGTACATCTTGACAGTTTATGTGTGCACACCAAGTTTCATCAAAAACCGACATTTTTTATAGCTTGTGTAAAAAGAAAAGAAAAATCTCCTAAAAAGCACTTTTTAACACCGAATTTTTTTCTTTTCGACACACAACACAAAAATTGTTGGTTTTTCGCAAAACGACTTTGTGAGCACGTAAAATGTTGAGCTGTACGTGTGAAACTTTTTTTCAGAATTTTGTCACATTTCAAAATATATTTAAAACACAATTTTAAACCAGGAGCATAAGCTCGGGTATCAAATCGCCCCTCTGTCTGATATGTTTTAATTGAATTTACAACCCTCAACTCTGAAATCGGTTAGAGCACAACCTCAAACAATCGGTACCTGCTAGACTATCACCCTCAGACGATTGGAAGGTACTCCCTCTGTTCCATTTATAAAGTTGGATCATCTATTTTGGAACGGAGGGAATAGTTTTGAATGGTGTGGCATCTAATTGACTAGTCAACATTGGAGTGGCATATTCTAGTCATCATTAATTAATAAGAACAATGACCAGTCACACGTGTCATTCTGTATTCATTTTCCTCTCACTCAGCTACACAACAGCATGAGCCCATCGGACAGCCCCAACAGAAATATCACACACAACTATGGCAACATGTTGTGCTACACATAGTAATGGCGACTCTCGTGCTCTTATGGCCTAGCGGGCGATTCTAGGGAAATGATAATAGCGATGAGGTGTGCGGCAAACACAAAACACGCCAGCATGCCAGAACACGTAGATGGTCAGAGATGCAGTGGCGGAGTCAGGAAATATGGATCAGAACGGCCAAGTGCCGTCAAAGTAGGTTAAGGAGGGCCAAAGCATAGGAAAATACACTTTTAGCATCAAAATATTGCTAATTATGCACTGTTCATCAGTGAATTAGCAGCAAATTTTCAATGTCAGGGGGCCCAGGGTCCCTGCTGGTCCCCCCTGTCTCCGCCACTGCAGAGATGTGGTCAAGCAAGTGTGCAAGGGGTTCTGAAATTGGTGTTGGCGAGTAGTGAGTTCAAATTGGTAAATGGGTCGATCAATACCGAGAGACGGGAGTTGGTCATGGAGAATTTGAGAAATTAATGAAAAGTGTGAACATCAAAAAGCTTCAAGAGTACATATATGTATATATTCGGTAGTATTCAGTGCATAAGAAAAAAAAAGTGGATTATAGATGTAAAACGAGGCAGATTGATATGCATGTGGGGCATGCAAAAATGATCCCCGAAGAAAAAGAAAAGGACGAGACACCTACGGATTTGACTCGAGATGACTATATAGAGTCATCATGGGGTCATTGAGTACGAGGATGATGAGTTTAGTTAACTCTTTTTTTTGCATTAATATATGAGTTGTTCATTTTCACGCGGATGAAGGAAAAGGCTACTAGGATGATGATGCAATGGATACTCCAAGAAGTTGAGTACACAAAACAAGAGCGGGCGAGAACTTAATTTTCACAGGGAAGAACTGGCAATTATGAATAAAGAAGTGACTAGGTTTGCTGGTGGAATCATGTGAAGTCAAGAAAGTAGCAGCGGGTGCTGGTCATAGTAAGAAGTAACTTATACTAGTGTCATGCATATGACACTAGTCTAAATTACTACCTTCATAGTGCAAAGTAACATACTCCTAGATTGCTTCATTTATTAGCTCATAGACTCATTTTGCCTCGGGAAGCGCTATGTTACAGTAACATATTAGTATGTTACCACAAGCACCTCTTTTCTTATTAAATACTTGCCACATAAGCAAGATTGTCTTAGGATGTGTTAAGTTACTACATAAGTTACCCCCATTATGGTTAGCCTCATGATAAATGGCTAATACACGAAGGTTCGTGCATGATGAATTCATGAGGTGAGGACATATTTGCAAAAGCGAAGTTTAATTAGCAGAGAACCAACATGCGATTTGATGGTTAGGAGTTAGGACAATGACACAGCTAGAAATTGGGCAAGGCCTAAGCAGCCTTCCTTAACTGTAGCATTTACTGTTATTACAGTGCTATAGTTAGCTGCAATGTACAAAGGGAATGGGCTTCAAGCCCCAGGCCGCTGCCCCTTTTGCTCGGGGCCTGTCTCCGCCCATGGTTAGGAGGGTGGTTATGCCTTCAACCCAGCAGAAATCAAACCCTAAGTTTGATACATATATGTCTCATTGACATAAAGGCGAAATATATTTTTTACTGGAAGGCGGCGTTTTCGTTGACAACATGTTTGTGGTGACTTCGTTAGTCTCAAGATCCGCCAACTCAGTCTCTCTCATATGCTCTGTGTTTGTGCGTGCATTCATAGGGGTGCGTGTATGCATTTGTATTTTATTTCTAGACAAATGTAACTAATATGTTTGAGTTGAACATGTGTAATCTAGGCCTATTATATAAAGGCCAAAAGAAATAGACCTAAGGTAGTAGGCTGGACAAATATCACGAGATAGACAGGCAGAGTACTCGTGACATGTGGTCGGAGATGCTATTTGATGGGCCTTTGTTAGCTTGCTGTTGATGTACTATGTCGACTTAGTATATGAGAAAAAACACATGTAGTCATGCCATAGATATGTAGTCCAATATTGATGAACCGCATTAACCAATCTTATTATTTGATGTGATGATTGCTTGTCTTCGAGGATCGACGTGCGTCTTGGTTTTCTAATCCCAATCAATTATAGCAGGAAAAATGACCATGTGAGTCATGTACTTCCTCCTCACGGTTTAGAAGGCGCGCTTGAAAATTCTCTGGGACCTAGGTGGTTATTTATTGGTTGTGAGATGGGCTAAAAAATAGTATTCACACTACGCATGTATATAGAAATAGTATACCGGAGTACTAATTAGCTACTAGAAATAAATGTAATGCGCTCTAAACCTTGTCTATTGTGGAAACGCACGCAAATTTAACTGTGCCTTCTAAACTGTGACGGAGGAAGTACGTATTGTTCGAGACTATCTTAATGAGAAAATTCAGCATTTCTCTTGCAAATATCCAATTTTGAGCCTGGGCTCATCTGCATTGGTGGACAGTAAATTTGAAATAAATACTAGATTCCTTTTCTAAATCTGATTATCATTACTGTATTTCGCATGAAAGATGTTTGAGTACTTGAGGTTCGTGTCAATTTTCAACGCATTCGGAAATCTAGGTAGATGTCAGTAAAAGAACAAAATCGGCTCAAACAGCGCATAAATAGTAAACCTTTTCATAGACTAAATTTATCTCTTTTAATTTTATTGTTCATGGGTGGGAGCAGATGATGGGAGCCATTTCGCCTCTTTCTTTCTCTTGTTTCTCCTCCAAAGTAAGGAGACAAGAAGGTTGGATCATTATGACGTACGCTTTTCTTAATTGACGATGGTTGCTATTTAAGTGCGTTGGTTCTCTAAGGCCTTAGCACGACGACTTCCCAACTGTCTAGCATAACAAAGTTTGTCCGCCTTCGATGATGGAGGGGCGGTGACAACGGCCCGTCTTCAGCTCGCTTCATTGGTTGTAGTTGTCACTAGATGGTCTATGGACAGGTCCTGCATTTTGTTCTATTGACAAAGATACGGCGAGTCAGCTCTTTAGACACTCGACATCACGTGCAACGTGTATCCACTTTTGGGCTTGCCTTCCTATTTTAAGTAGGAAAGGAGACCATGTGAGTCATGCACATATCGTTCGAGTATATATCTTAATGAAAAGCCAGCTCTCTAGTTTCTCCCAAAAGGAACAAAGAACATGGAGTGAAGAGGAGAAAAACGCAGCATGCATTTTGTTCCTCTGAACCCCCGAGATGCCGAGCTACCAGAAATGAGGGAGTAGCTCTTGTCCCGGCGTTCAT